>NC_056737.1:28105694-28173194 GCF_019279795.1 Protopterus annectens | reverse complement strand
AAATTAACAAATCCTGCTGAGGAATACTAGTTTAGTTGCTTTCATAAAAGTAATGTCTGTTTGTTCCACTTCACTTGTACAGCAGAAAATAAGGATGTTCTTCATTCCACATTGCTGCAGTCCTAACACTTGGGTAGTCCGCTGTCCCAGTCGGCCCGAATACCAAAGTATATGGCTGACGTCGGTCAAGGCGCATTAGTCTGACGTCAGGACGTCAGGGTACAAATGCGCATGACCGACGTCGTATCCTCAGTCTTTTTTGCCGCATGGTCCGATGCAGAAGCAGTTTTGCGAGTGCAGGTTGGCGTTCTGAAATTTTCTGAAGTCGGAGTTTCAGACCGAATCAAAGTTGGCTAAGTACCCCGTTGGGGAATATTTTGGTTTTTTCTTGCCTCAGTATTTAACCGGATGTCAGAAAAAGTGAATAACTGTATTTCTTGTGGGAAACAGATACCTCATAGGGATTACCATACCTTGTGTATACCTTGTTTAGGGCCTGAGCACGACGTTGCTGGATGTCGCTCTTGTGCCAGATTTAACAAACGCACTATAAAGAGAATGTTAGACTGTGCCAGGTTAGTTTTTGGGAAGCGTTGTAACTATAAAATGCCGTCGGATGCTCCGACGCCCGCTTCGTCCAAAAAGCGCAAGGACAAAGCTGCAAAGCCTAGGTTGGAAGAACAGTCAGTCCCGGACGTTGGTTCTTTAGAAGGCTCAGTGGAGCCAGAGGTTCTGCCAGGAGTTTCTTTGGAGTCTCAGGGAGAGACTTTACTGTTACAGGATGTGTCCTCTCAGGAGGTAGGCCAGGCTGAGGGGGCTTCTCAGGTGGCTGTTCTTCCCTCTCTTCCTAAGGTGATTAGAGCCTCCCCTTCTGTTTCCAAGGCTTCTTTGAGAGGCAGGCCAGGTTTAACTTCAGTAGGGGTTTCTCCTAGCTCTTCAGGATCTTTGCCTAAGAAACATATGCTTAAAATGGCAGAAGATTTGATTACTATGATTAGAGGTTCTATGCCCTCCTGATAAGAGGCCTAGGGTGGAACCTGAGTTTGAGACTTTTGAGCAGTGTTCGAGGCTTCTGAGTCTTCGGCTGAAGACGCAGGAGTATCCTCCTTATTCTGATTCTGATGTGGATGATTCTACTCCTTCAGCTTCTCCTCCTGAGGATTTTTCTTTTCAGAGACTCTTCATTCCATGAGGGAGCATTTTAAATGGGAAGGTCAAGATTTCTCTGATTCCAGGAAGAGGCTTCGGAATTTTGTTTTACCCCAGCATAGGCCTTTAGCTATACCTCCTGTTCTGAATGTGGTGGAAGATGTTTTGCAGAGGCTTCCTGAACCCTGATTCTTTGCCTCCTGCCCCAGTTAAACCTGATAGGTACTATAGGGTGCCTGAAGCTCATAAGTATCTTTTAAGAGTCCTAGGGCAGACCCGAAACTGTTTCTCAGGGGCCTAAAGGTGTTAAGGCTTCTGTTGTTAAAAATCCTGTTCCTCCTGATAAAGAGGCAAGGGCTTTGGATAGATGGGGAAAGAAAGTGTATACTTCTTCCACTTTAGCCATGAGGGCGTTGAATTGCCAGTTTCACATGTTAAAATATCAAAATTATCTCCTTTCACAATTGAAGTCTAAGGTAGATGCTCTGGCGGAAGGTATTGAGTGTAAAGAGTTGCAGGATTTAGTTCATGTGTCTGAACAGGTGGGTAAGCATTCCTTGCAATGTGGTTTTGATGCTGTGCAGGCCTCCTCGAGGGTGGCTGCCACTGGTTCTGTTCTTCGTAGGCACGCCTGGTTGAGGGATCAGAATTTAGCTGAGCATGTTAAGACAAGGATTTTGGATGCTCCATTACAGTCTGATGTGTTTGGTTCGCCTGTGGAAGCAGTTTTAAAGAAAATGGAAGACAAGGCTAAGTCTATGCAGACTGTTAAAGATTTTTTGCAGGTGCAGCCTCCGAAGTTTAGTAGAAATTGGCCTACTAAGGGATGGACATATCCTGCTTATGATTCCCAGTCTAGGGGTAGGTCTAGACGTGGTAGGGGCAGAGCTCAAGGTTCTTTTAGGCCTAGAACAGGGAGTTCACCTGCTCAGTCTTCTGGTGAGGGCAGGGGTCAGTCCTTTCAGAACAGACGCAATGACCTGCCTTTCAGCTGCCAGTACATTCTCGTCTGGCAGCACCTTTGGGAGGAAGGCTGGCTCTTTTCAAAGAAAATTGGGATTTAATTACCCAAGACAGATGGGTATTGGATATTATTCACCACGGTTACAGGTTTTATTTCCATACCTTGCCTCCTTTCAAAGGCATGCCAGACATTCCTCCTCTACAAAGAAAAGAGGCGCACAAGCAAATTTCTCTGTTACTCCAAATAGGGGCCATTCAGCCGGTTCCTGTGCCAGAAAGGGGCCTAGGATTTTATTCTCGCCTGTTCCTAGTACCAAAGAAGGGGAACACGTGGAGACCAATTTTGGATTTATCTATCCTCAACACTTATCTGGACATTCCCAAGTTCAAAATGTTGACGTTACAACAGCTTTTACCTCTGCTGGGCAAAGATCACTGGATGGTAACTTTAGATCTCAAGGAGGCTTACCTTCATGTGCCTATCAGGCTAAGTTGCAGGAAGTATCTGCTGAGCTGGGAATTCCCATTATCAGTTCTCTGCATTGCCCTTTGGCTTATCTACTGCGCCCAGAGTATTCACAAAGGTTCTGGCTCCAGTGATAGCTTACTTCAGGCTAAAAGGAATACAAATCTATCCTTACTTGGACGACTGCCTGATTCTGGCTCAAGAAAAGGTAGACCTTTACAGCATTTGGAATATGTGATAGCAGTGCTAAGATGCCTAGGGTATTCTGTGAACGAAATAAAGTCCAGTCTAGTACCCTCTCAAGACATGTGCTTTCTGGGTGTGAGACTGAATACAGCAGCCCAGATGGCCTTTTTAACCCCGGACAAACAAAAGAATCTTTCCATTTACTTCCATCATCTATGTCTTCAGTCCGGCTGACTGCAAGGACAGTCCTTCAAGCCTTAGGGTTCATGGCATCTTGTATTCTGGTGCTTCCCAATGCCAAACTGCATATGAGGAAGCTGCAATGGTATCTCAAAATGTATGGACACAGCACTGCCAGGATTTGGACACTGTCATTCAAATAATACCTTGCATTCAAAAGGAATTTCTGTGGTGGGCTCAGGAATGTCACCTAAACAAGGGACTCTCTGTGACCCGGCCAGAGGCGAGTCAGATTCTAACGACAGATGCCTCAAACATTGCTTGGGAGCTCATCTAAATGGAAAGTGGATACAAGACAAGTGGCCTGCCAGACTACAGCATCTACATATCAACATGAAGGAGATGTTAGCAGTCCAGTTTGCATTAATGGCTTTCAAGGAGTTACTTCTTCCAGGGCAGGTGTTGATTCTAACAGACAACACAACTGTCATGTGGTACATCAACAAACAAGGGGAACACATTCTTACCCGTTATGCAGGCAAGCAATGATTTTATGGGAGACTGCGCTCAGCTTGCAACTAACTCTTCAGGCAAGGTTTCTGCCGAGCACAGAACTCCTTAGCAGATGTGTTAAGCAGACAAATCATGGATCCCCACGAGTGGAAACTGGATCTTCATGTATTTCGAAATTGACAGTGTCATGGGGAACTCCAGACATAGATCTGTTCGCTTCTCCACTAAACTACCAGCTGCCAAAGTTTTGCACAAAGAGGTTTCATCACACAGCTTGGAAAGTGGATGCTCTTTCTTTCAGTTGGAAAAATCTTCATGTGTATGCCTTTCCACCTCTGCCTCTTCTCCCAAAGGTGCTCCTAAAGGTCAGACAAGACAAGCCAAGGATGATTTTAATAGCTCCAGATTGGCCTCGGCAACACTGGTACCCATTACTGAGGAGTCTGGTAAGGAAGCCTCCATGGCCTTTACCTTTGATTCCGCACCTGCTGTCTCAGAGGGACGGTCATCTGCTCAATGTCCAGCTTCACTCTCTTCATGTAACAGCCTGGCATATTCTGTTTTGAAACACAGCAGGTCTCAACTTCCTCAACAAGTTTTAAATGTGATTATGGAAGCCAGAAGACCTAGTACAAGGAAAGTGTACGAGAAAGATGGAAGAGATTTTTATTTTGGAGTGCAGCAAAGAATTTGGAGATTTCTGAGCCTAATTTGAGTGTGGCTCTTCAATATCTTACTGAGTTATTGGACAAAGGTTTGTCTTTCTCTTCCATTAAGATTCATGCAGCAGCAATTTCAGCTCACTATGATTGTGACCCACCATTGTTTTCGCATCCTTTGTTCAAGCAATTTCTAAGAGGGGCAAAGAATATAAGACCCCCAATGAGCTCCTACTCCTGCTTGGGATCTCAATTTTGTGTTGGAGAAACTTACTCTACAACCTTTGAGCCTCGGCTACTGCTGAATTGAAATACTTGTCATGGAAGACTGCTTTTTGTTGGCCATTACTTCTGCAAGAAGGGTTTCTGAATTGCAGGCCCTTATGGCAGTAGAGCCTTTTTTGATTTTCCATAAGGATAGGGTATCATTACGCACTAATCCTTCCTTTATGCCTAAGGTGGTTTCTAGTGTGGCTTTAAACCAAACTATTCATTTGCCTACTTTCTATGCAGATCCCCAAAATAAGGGGGAAAAGATTTTGCACACTTTAGATGTACACAGGCAGTTGCGTTATTATTTAAGCAGGACTAAGGATTTTAGGCAGTCTCAGCAGTTGTTTATTTCTTTTGCTTTGAGTTCTCAGGGCAAGCCTGTGTCAAAACAAACTATTTCTAAGTGGATTGGGTTTTGCATTGCATTTTGTTATTCCCATCATGGCAAGGAGATTCCAGCTGGGATTAGGCCTCATTCCACTAGGGCTACTGCCACTTCAACAGCATTTCTAAGGGGGGTGGCAACTAAGGACATTTTGGAGGCAGCTACTTGGAGTTCAGTGCATACTTTCTCTAAGCATTACCACCTTCCTCTCTACTCTAAATCTAGGGCTGGTTTTGCCACAGCTATTTTGCAAGGCATGTTGACAGCTCCTGCTTCTTTATGATTTGCCAGCCTCCCTTACCTCTGCTTTGGGATTCTACCCAAGTGTTAGGACTGCAGCAATGTGGAATGAAGAACATAGTACAGTTTTGTACCTACCATAAATGTAGATGTTCGAGGATCCACATTGCTGCAGTCCAATTTACTCCTCCCTCCTTCCCTCTGTGTTTAGGGGTGGTTGTGTGGGTGAGGTTATACTCTGGTGATTTTGTATATATTGTACATATTTTTGGTGCAGGAGTGTTTGGAGTTTGTGGTTTTGGCCTTATCTTTTTAGGGTCTTCTGACATCTGGGGCAAGAAAAGACTGAGGATATGACGTCGGTCATGCGCATTTGTACCCTGACGTCCTGACGTCAGACTAATGCGCCTTGACCGACGTCAGCCATATACTTTGGTATTCGGGCCGACTGGGACAGCGGACTACCCAAGTGTTAGGACTGCAGCAATGTGGATCCTCGAACATCTACATTTATGGTAGGTACAAAACTGTACTTTTTCTCTGCATGCTTTGTCTTTAACTCGGCCATTGTTGAAACTTCTGATGTTCATCATATTGATCACTGCTGTACTAGCCTTAGCTGTCTGTGTTTTATCCCACCAAAGATAATAGCTGGTCAGCTCCAAAGCTTCAGGGCATCTTTGACAAAGCCAGATTGTGAGAAACATCAAGCTGAGTTGACTAAAAGACAAGTTTGGGCACCAAGCCCTGCAGAATTGTACTGCTGTCATGGAATATGCTTCTTTGAGGCTTCCTGCTGCCATAGAGTATGCTTCTTTGAGGCTTTCTGTGATCATTTGGCTTATGCTTTTCCTTTTGCTGGACAGATAAATTTCTTTTGGGGGGGGAACCTCCCATTTTTTCTTTGTTGCTTTTTTATCACTTCAGAAAGATTATTTTTAAAGCTAGGAGTGTTGGTTTAACTGAGTGTTGTGAGACTAATCTATTTTTTAATGGAGTGCTCATTTGTTTTTGTCAGTTTTTAAATGTGGTATCAAGTAACTGATAACGTTTTTCTGTGGAAAAATTGTTTCACTTTTGTGGGGAGCATAGTGTTAAGTGCTTTTTATTGTGTTTTTTTTTTCTGTCAGTAGTGTTTACCAGTATTTGTTGTTTGTCGTCTTGGGAAAGCGCCACCATTTTCTCCTTGATCACACAACAGACTACAGGTCCTACTTCTAGCCACTAAACAAATTTAAGCAAATGGCCTTTGCCACCCCAACAAGATTAGTCACCTGAAGCTGCGAAAAACTGACTCAACTGTGACCATTTGTTGTTTTCCGGCAACTCCTCTTTTACCATGTATCCCTCTGGTGTAGCACCTACAGCTACTGTGATTGGAGGTTAGCCACATCCTCTGCTGCTGTTTAAGTCTTCTCAGTGGGCAAGAGAGAGCCACCCTTGTTGGCCCTTGGAGAGAGTAGCAGGGAGGTTACCCTGTTGAATGAGATTGTACCCGTCCTTGGAAGCTGCTGCAGCTGCAATTAACGCTGCTGGCCCCATTTTTTCCCCGTCAAAAAGAAACTGAAAACCAAACATGTCTACATCTCACATTTCTTTGTATAGGAATAGTTTACTGGGTCTGGCTCAGACCGATGATCCTCTTTGCAAAGTAGTTTCTTGTCAAAGAAAGAGGAATTCCAGAAGAACTTCAAGATTCTGAATCTCAACAGTGGAGTACAGGAACTGGTACAGTACGTTTTCTTCAGCTTTCTGATTCAGATGCAGAGAGCTTAGTGCATGATTCTCCCTGTGGGGGCTCTCGTTCTGAGAGACTTGTTGTTAGAATATGCCAGTGTTTTTGGTGGGAGAAAACTGAGTTTTCTCAGTTCTTCAAAAAGTACTAGTTGTGAATGGTAGGCTTGTCAGGTACTGCATATATTCCTCTTGCTTGTGTGTATTACTTCCTGCAGGTTTACGGATATTCTGCCAGCTGCCCCTAAAAAAGACAGCCAGAATGCATACGTTTCCTCAGTCTTTTTTAAATTTTATACGCTACTCCCAAACCTGAGCCTACAGCTATAGCTGCACTTGATCCCACTGCTAAGCACCCAGTCAAATCCAGTCCTGATATTTTCTGATAAGGGTAAGTTTATTGATAGGTATGGATAAAAGTGTATGCTTCTGCAAGTTTGATTTTCAGAATTTTTAATTGTCAGGCTAGTGTGTGAAATTTCTGACTAATTGTGAAAATATTAGTAATGTTTCATCTGTAGTTTCTTCTTGTAAGGAAAACTCTGCTTTAAATGACTTCTATTGTACAAGTTTAGTAGTCATTGTTTACAGTGTGTGTGCAACACTGATACTACTCCCAGGGCTATGGCCACTGGTATTGTTTTGAGGAGATTTGCATGGCTCCATTCCTAGATTCTCCCGTATGATAAAAAAACGAGATTTACTGTTTGGCTCCTCTACTGAAGAGGTGATCAAAAAGTGTGATGAAAGGGAATCAAGATTTTTTAGCCCTGCTTTTCCAAACTTTGAGGGATTTTCTGACTAGTCTAGTTTTTGCAAAAAGCAGAATAAACAGTCTTGACAAAATATAGGTAAACGTTTAAGAAGAAATCACAAAAGGGATTCTAAGAGGAATTTTGCAAACTTCCAAACCCAAAGACAGTCCAGTAAATTATAATGACTATTTAAGAGGTTTTGTTCCCCCCCCCCCTTCCCCAACCAGCAGTTTTTTCCCCTTCTGTAGAGTCTGAATATCCACTCATCTTTGGCAACAGTTACTTTCAAACAAGTTGGTTATGAAAATCATTCATCGAGGTTACATGTGGTAATGGGAAGAAATTCCTCCTTTCATTAGTTCCGGGTAATTCCTTATACTCTACACCTGACTTTGTTTCCACTTGTTCTTCATCACATGTTGCCCCAGAGAATGATAGAACCAGTTCTTCCTTCTCAGGTGGGAAAGGGATTTCATTCAAAGATCTTACTGCCAAAGAAAATGCTTTGAGACCAGTTCTGAATCATTGTTTCCCAAACCTGTGTAAAATAGTGCCTAAATTCAAAATTGTCACTTTACAAATTATTGCCCTTTCTTCTTCATTCAAGTTTCCTGGTAACAGTAGAGTTAAGGTACTTGTCTCATACCTATTCATCCAGACATCCGGAGTTTCTTAATGTGATCCAGGCACGTACAATCATTCAGTTCTATGCCTTACTTTTTGTCCACTGCATCAAAAGTGTTCACAAAGTGTGTAGCCTCAGTTCTAGCTTATTGCAGGCTACATGGTATCCATGTTTTTCCACATATAGATGACTGGCTTGTCTTTACATAGTCTTTTTCAATGCGTCAGGAATCTGTCTTGTGTGAGAGAGGTCTTAACACGGGGTGGGATTCCAGGAGAACATTCAGAAGTTTTGCTTGATGACTCTTCAAAGGATTGTGCTTCTGGGGTGTTAGCTGGACACACCAATTCAAATATATTTTCTTCCACGGGTAAAAATAGATTCATAGCTAGATCTATTTTTAGGGTTTTCTGGTCAAACTTTGTTCACTTTAAGAGAATACCTCAGGATTTTGGGTCTCATGGCTTCTGTGATTCATATTGTACCCCTGGCAAGACTTCACATGAGAAAGATACAGTGGAATCTGAAGTCTCTTTGGTTCCAGCACTAACACTTTCTTTTTAGATCCCAATGCTGGGATTTATCAGAAGAGAAATCACTTGGTTGAGACAGTAGATATCTCTTAAATCCAGGTCTCACCACCTCCCTCCCTGTTGCAAAGCAGTCCTTCCCCATAGATGCCTTGTTCATTGCTTGGGGAGCAGTTTCTGGATGGATAAAGTTCAAGGTGTGTGGGACACCAAGGACAGATGCAAAAGTAAACATATGCTTGCTCTGATCAAGGCACTCTACTCTCTGAATCGGCTTTGGTCCCCAGGAATGTTTTAGGTTGTTAGACAATACCACTGTCATGTGGTACATCAACAAATGAGAGGGATCCAGGTTGTATAGCTTCTGCAAACTAGCCATGTTAGCTTGGGATATAGTTTCACAGCACAGTGTTACTCTGCATGCATCTTACATTCTGTTAAGAGGTGAAGTGGTGTGACAGACAAGTTGAGCAGCACAAGGGCAGACCTTCAGGAATATAAAATAGATCCAGGGGGTATTCTCTAATTTGATCCATCTGTGGAGAGCTCAGGTAGCCCTATTTGCCTCCTCTCTGAATAATCAGCTGGCAAGATTCTACTCCAGGACTCCCAAGCAAGAAGGCTTAGAAGACAGATGCCTTTACTTTTACTTGGATTAGAATGTTTCTGTGCTTTTCCACCCTATCCACTAATATCCAGGGTACTTCTGAAGATTCAGAAGGAATCCCACAAGGTCTTTGTGGTGACTCCCTTCTGACCTAGATAGCCGTGGTATCCCCCCCCCTCTTTTTGGGGAAATGGCCATTGGCAATTACCACAGGCTTCCTCACAGATTGGATCTACTCACCCAAGAACAGGTCTGTTAAAGATACTAGGACGCACATCATCTTCAACTGACTGTCTGCCTGGATGATAGGGACTTGATTTCTTTTAGGCACCTTATGTGCAGCAGGTACTATCTAGCTGTGGTGGTGTAGCGGTAGCGTTGTTGCCTCACAGCAAGAGGTTCTCCCATTCTATTCTCGGCTGGAGCATCTTCTGTGTGGAGTCTGCATGTCCTCCCCGCGGTTGAGTGGCGTTCGGAAGACGTGCGTGAATGGGCTTGCCTTCGTTGATGGTTAGGCATCGAGCTGGCACCTCAGCACCGTAAAAATCTACTGCCAATCATTAGCGGACCGGAGTTCCGCTGTGGCGACCCCCTAACCGGGAAAAGCCGAAAGAAGATGATGATGTGCAGCGGGTACTAATAGAGGCAAGAAAGTCTGCTACTAGAAAATCATATATTAGCAAATGGAAAAGGTTTTTCTAGTTGATGGCAACAAAATAACCAGCATCCATGTAAGGTTAGTTTTTCTCTGGGGTCTCATTATTTGTACGAAGTACTAGCCTTTGGCATTTCTTACTCCTCTGTCAAGATTCATTTGTTTGCCATTTCAGCATGTCTGCCCATGGATCCTCTTCTTTCAGTGCAATCTTGTCAAAATGTTTTTGTAAGTGGTTTTGCATAAAAAGACTTCCAAGAAAACTGGTGGCCCTTCCTTGGGATCTTAATTTTGTGTTAAGCTAACATTTGCTCCATTTGTATTGGCTGTTCTTCCTGACTTTGTTTTACTGATTTTCTCTGACCTCTGCCAGGAGGGTGTCAGGGTGGGCACACCTTAACAGTCTGCAACTCGATCTCATCATTTCTATGGGGACGGGGATTTTTAAGGCACAAAAGGATCAATTTTTGAAGTGGTATCTTGAGTTTATTTTAAGCCAAACTATCTCCTCTGTTTTCTTTCCTGAACCCCAAAAAATGAGGGAGAGAAAGGATACTGCATACCTTGGATATCCACGGACAACTCTGGTACTGTCTTGATAAAAGTAAATCATTTTCATATTGTCGGATCAGCTGTTCATTTCTTGTGAAGGTAAGAAGGGACAAGCTGTGTTAGAACACACTATTTTCAAATGGCTGTCTAAAGCTATTACCTTTTGTTGTACTCGCCCCAACAAAACTATTCCAGGCAGTCAAAATCCACTCTACCAGGGCCTTGGCTTCATCTATGGCTTTTTGAAAAGGGTTTGATTTATAAAAGTATTTTGTACATATGCTTACAAAGCACTAAAAGCATGATTCCTTCTTTAAGTCTAGATCAGGTTTTCCAAGTCCCATTCTGCAGGGTTTCATGGACTCTTCCTCTTCCTAGCTTGGAAAGTAGGGCACTCTACCTGTATAGTTGAGGCTATACATCAGTGATTAATATGGAGAGCATGGTACTGCTGAGTGAGTAAACTTAACAGACAGTATTCAAATGATCACTGCTACAGTAGCAGCTTCATCCCCTTTTTGTGTGTGTGTGTGTGTGTGTGTGTGTGTGTGTAGTTTTTGTTATTTATTTTGTCCTAGCATTGGCCTTTCAGGGCTTAGCCTCCCTCTCTCTGGCAGGAAAGCTTTGAAGGGCTTGGTGCCTTACTCTTCTTTCAGTCAGACTGCCTAATAGTTTGCGCATGTGGAAAGTGTCCTGAAACTTTGGTAGATGGGAGGCTGTCATTCTGACAGGATATAACCCCACATAGCTTAGGTACTGTAGTGGTAATCCTCTAAACCTTCACTGTTAGGTAAGTTTACTTTTCACAGCTGTACTTTCTTCAGGGGCCTCATACTCCACTAGCCTTTTCATTATTTCATTCTCTGATTTTTGCAGTTTGTTAATCTGAATAGCTGCTTAAAAGGTTCTATTTTTTCAGCCTTTTGATACGAGTTGATAAATTCATTCCAAGTTTAATTTATTTTAATCATCTGAGTACATTTTGATTTAGTTTCCAATATGTTAGATAAAAATATCTCTTGTACCAAAGCTGAAGACTGAACTCTGTTTTGCTTGCAAGATCCTTCCCAGACAGTGTTTGTTTGTTTTTTTTTTCTTTACCTTTTCTGGTTCATTTTCTTTCGGGTTCTCTAAATTTATTTTTGCTGGCATCCAGGGCAGTGTACTTGATAGCCAGTAACTGAATTTTACCCACAATGACAATTTTGTATGGCTATTTCATTTTCTGCTCACACTGGGAAAGCTGAAATGAAGCTGTTGATCAGGGTGCAGCCATCTTGGAAGTCTGTTATTTACACTGTTTGGGTAATACAGCCACTACAGAGATTCTTAGAAGATAATGGTACCCCCCACCACCATTGTTAAATGCTGCTAAACAAAAGCTGACAAGTCTTCATCATTTTCTCCCAATGTATAAACTTCCCCAGGAATGCCATCTGTTCCTGGAGCCTTCCCTGTTGAGTTTTAAATATCACTCTTTTTTTTTTTTTTTTGTCTCATGCCTTCCTGTCTTGGTTATTAATTGTTGAGTCTAATATTTGTATAACTTTGGTATAGTTTGTTCCTTAAATATTTTTGTCCATGGATTTTCCATTCCTCTGCTTTATACAGGTTTTTATCGAATTTCTGAAATGTCTCTCCTCTGTAGGATCATGGGTTAGTTTTGTTGTGGGCTCCTTTAAATTTGGAAACAATTTGATGTTAACTTCTTCTCCAGAGCACAAAAACTCTTCCAACAGCATTTCTAAACTCGGGCATGTTATCCAAATACTTATTTTCACTTTTATCACTTAGCATTTGCTCACCCTTTGGTTCTGTGAAATTCCTTTTCTGCAAAACTAATGTTTGAGAATCCCTGCCAGCAGTTTATATTGACTCCTTCACATATCTCTTTCATTCATTTTTAAAACCAAGAATAAAGTTGGCTCGAGCAACGGGTAAACATTAAGTGTCTTTAATACTTAAAAGTAGTAGTAAAATAGCAAGTAGACATGCAAGTATCCAACTTTCTTCATATCACTTCATCAGGTGTGTTAAAACCACAAGCTCAGACAGTGTACATGACCAATAAAAAAAAACAATTAACAATTAGTCTAAATACAACTGTTGGTGAAAAAATATCAGAACTTCAGTAAGAATTCACTAAAAACAGTAATATTTGCCTACCTTCCCTAAAAAGATCTTATTCAGCCCTACTCTAACATTCGTACTCTTCGATCATCAAAGTCTTACTCCAAGTAACCAAAAGTATCCAATACAGCAGGCAACTCTCTCTAACTTTGTTGCTAAAAATTGGAATAACTTTCCACATAGTATTAGATCCATAAGTATTAGATCCATAAGCATAAGCAATCTTAATCATTTAAAAATATCTCTCAAAAGATGCTTATTTGAATCCTGGCTTTGCACATGTAGCACTCCAAGTTAATTATTAGCTTAGCATTACTTGTGTAATTTGGCTGTACGTTCTGTTAACATATTCCTTCTAACAACACAACTTCTCTATAAGTAGTTAGATTCCTAGCTGCAACTCCTCACCACGGAAGTTTTACTAACTATGCACTACTTTGGCTAGTCGTTTCTCCCTGCTAAATTTCCTAACTAATGTTCTGTTGCTTATATACAAGTTCAACCATATATTTGTCTATATTCAATTGTTTAAAGTCTTGTTCTGTTTGATACTATGTATATATTTTTGTGTTTTATGTTTTTATTCTGTAAATGTTACTCATTTTTTTGTCAGTTTTGTTTATAATTTCTGTTACTTGTGATCATTTGTATGTAAGCTTAGACTGGAGCTTTTCTCCCCGGGCCTCCGCTGGAAGTGGGCAGTGTCCCAGTCGGACCCGGTAAACAAATGTTAAATAAATAAAATATTTAAGCCTTTTAAACCTTATTTTGCAGTTCGCATAAAATTGGTTTAATACTAGTGTTACTGTTCAGTCCTGGGGTAAGATGCACTTTAAACAGAAAAATCCATTTTAATCCAAACTTTTCAGTGGAAGCAATAAGATCTCCTCTAGGACTGGCTTTGATGACTTGCGTTCAATGCCCTTGGCAGTTGTATGCCTGTATAACACACTGGCAGAAACTTTCCTAGAAGTCTTGGGCCATATGACTTGCAATTCATTCTTTAAACCTTGTCCATTTTACCTATGTAGTAGACTGTGTATAACATACACCTTTAGTGAAGTAAATTGTTTCTCTTGTCACGTGTATCAGTGTGTTTTAAAATAATTTTTTCAAAACTGAATGTCTGTACCTCTCGCATAGATGTATTTATAGGTTCATAGGTTTATACTAGGCTATCTGCCCTAAGGCATTTATAAGCCTAGCCCAAAGTTTTGTGGCTTGCGCCACCCCTTATGTTAAAAAAATACTGTGCCCATTAGTTTGTTGTGCCTCTGTCCAGCAGTGACACAGAGATGATTCCCGGGGTAAACCTACATTCTCCCATCCACCAGTCAAGATTTCCCTTGAACAGAGCCAGCGAGGTGCTCTGCCTCGCATGGACCGGGATTTTATTCCACAGCATAGGGAGTCTCTGGGTGACCAATCTATCTCTCCAGCATGTCCTATTTATATCCGTGCTAAGGTTCAAGTTGCTTGCTCTAGTGGATCTGGTAGATTTGGATTTTTTGAGGTGGAGCATGTCCATTAATTCCGGGTTGGACATGGCCTTGTATGTCAGGCACAGGTCGCCTCTGAGCAGGCGGTATGCGACTGAATAGAGCTGGAGTTTCTTCAGTCTGGCAGCATATGATAGATTTTGGAGTCCCTTTATCCTTTTGGTGAGGAACTTTTGGGGTCTCTCCAATTGCTGCAGGTGTCGGGTGAGATGCATCCCGAATGGGGCATTGTACTCTATCATTGGTCTGATAAGTGAAGAGTACAGGGGAACAATGACCTCACTTGATCTGGATGTGAATCCTTTCATGATCAGGTGGGCAATGTAGAAGGTCTTTCTAACCACTTTAGCAGTGTGAGTGTCAAAAGAAAGGCCACTGTCAACCTGGGTCCCCAGGTCCCTGATGACCTCTTCTGTGCTTAATGGATTGCCACCTATATGGTAGCTTGGGGTTACCTTGTTTTTCCCGAAGGGTATGACTATACATTTTTTGGCATTTAACTTCAGGCCATGGCTCTGGCACCAGTTATCAGTTTCCGTGAGACCCCTCTGAAGGATATCTGTATCCGATGTACTTTCCACTATGGTGCCCAGTTTGCAGTCATCTGCAAACTTTGTCAGCCATAGTCCTCCTATGTTTGCCTGTACTTCTGAGAAGTAGATGCCGAACAACAGGGGGCCAAGGACTGAGCCCTGTGGGACACCACTTGTGACCGGCTTGGAGTCTGACATGGCACCAGCAACTCTAACCCTGTGGGTTCTGTCCTTTAGCCAGTTTGCAACCCAGCTTGTGACATATGGGTTTACATTTAAGCTGGTAAGTTTCTCTATAATACCAGAGTGGGGTATTGTGTCGAAAGCTTTTGCAAGGTCAAGGTAGGCTGTATGGACTGCCTTTCCCTCATCAATGGCCTTGGTGACTGTTTCGAAGAAGTCGACCAAGTTCAAAAGGCATGATCTGCCCTTGACAAAGCCAAACTGGGTCGGGTCCAATGTCTGCAAGTCCCCTATGTCTTTGTTTATGAGTTCCATTATGATCCTCTCCATAGCTTTGCAGACCAGGCTTGTTAAGCTTATGGGGCGGTAATTACCAGGGTCCGTGGAGGCACCGCCTTTGTGGAGTGGGACCACAGTTGCCGTACGCCACTCCTTGGGCACGTATCCTGTGGTAAGGCTAAGATTAAACAGCTGCCTTATATGCGGGTTTAGTTCCTCGTTGAGTTCGTGTAGCACACAGCCGGGGACACCATCCGGTTCCATTGATGCTGTGTTTTTAGCTTTAGAGAGAGCAGCTTTCACCTGCGCATTTGAGATGTCTGGGAGGCTACACTCCGCTGGGATAGTTATCTCTCCTTTTGGGGGGGGAGAGGGGGGTGAAGTTTGCACTGAACCTGTCTGCCAGTATGTTGGCAATGTCTGTGGGTTCAGTGATTTTTGTATCATTTTGGACTAATTCTGCGCATATCTGGGAGTTTCCACCAATTTTTCTCTCAAAGTTGGCCTTGGGTGATTTTATAAGTGCTCGTATTTTTTTACTAATAATGATCAAGGGTGTCTTATCTTATGGATTTTGCTCTATCATGTAACAGCTTTCTCTTCTTATTGTAAAGTTTGTTTATGGCTGGGGTCCACCAGACTGGACGTTTGCCCTTGGTGGAAAGAGTCTTGGTTTTATTAGGGATTGCCTGATCCATGCAGTCCTGGAGGTGTTCGTAGAAGGCATTTGTAAGGGCTTCCGCAGCTTGGATTGTGGTTTCCACTGGCTCGGGGGCCTTGAAGGATACCACACCAGTCTTGAGTAGTGTGAAGTTTGCTTTAGAGAAGTTCTTCACTGTGGTCTTTTTTGTTTGGGGTGGGGGCGGGATGTGGATTTCCAGTGAGATAAGTTTGTGATCTGATCTCACCAATGAGTTATATACTTCCGGTGTGGAGCATTTTGTCCCCATGTTTGTGATGATGAGATCTAGTATATTTTCTCCTCTTGTGGGAACGGTGGCTAGTTGTTCCATGGCATTTGAATTTATGAACTCCAGGAACCTTTGGGCTAGAAAGTTGGGGCTTGAGTAATGTTCCCAGTGTATATTCGGGTAGTTGAAGTCACCCAATATAATGGTGTTTGGAGATACATTTATACCCTCCAGTGTCTTCAGGAAGGCTGTGTGGGGTTCCTGAGTTTGAGAGGCTGGCCTGTAGCATGCTACAAATTGTAGAGCAGTTTTGCCTATGGTTAATTGCACCTGGATGGTTTCCGATGCTTCATGCGTTGCCACCAACCTGGAGGTGTGGGTATCCTTGATGAATATGGATACACCCCCTCCTTTTGTGGTGTGGTCCGGGTTTTGGGGCCGGAACGCATGATATGAGGTAAAACCTGATAGTGCCGGGGTGCTCTCAGGAGCCTTGAACCAGGTTTCAGTCACAGCACAGACATCGATGTTCTCCATACTGAGAAGGGCCTCGAGTGCATGCATTTTGAGATTTAGACTTCTGGCATTGAGCAGCATTACCCTTAGTTTCTTCCCATTTTTGTTTTCTAGGGTGGTAGGTTTAGAATTTGAGCCTTGCCTAAAAAAGGCACTATGGGGGTGGCAAGAGCCTTAGCCATTATCTGGAATCCCAGGGGTGACAGGTGCAAGCCATCCCTTGCGACCAGCGTGGCTGGTCAAGCATGTCATCCCAGGCAGACAGACACTGGATCCCCTTTGAATGACACCAGAAATTAAGCCAGTTGTTAAAGCTGATCGTCTTGTCTCTATGTTGTGGCATCATTCTTGGTGAAGGAAGGATACTGCTCAGGGTCAGGGTCATACCTGCTTGGGCTACATAATCAGAGAGCTCCTCTATGTCTCTTTTCATGTAGTCCAGGGAGGTACGTCTCAGGTCGTTCACACCAGCATGGACAATGACTGTGTCATATTTGTACTTGCTGTGGAGTGACCCGAGTGATTGTGTTATGTGGCGGATTCTAGCGCCCGATAGGCAGCTTACTGTGACCCTCTCCTTGTTCAGCCTGGTGAGTGAGACGTCAGTGTGTCTGACTATGGAGTCACCTATGACAAGTATGTTTGGTGTTGTATTTGGCCTTAAGGGCTGTGACTGCTTTGCACACTGATTTTGTGGTTTATGTGTTGCCTGTGGTGTGTCATGAGGTGGCAGTTGCTTGGATGTCTGCTTTGGAGGCCTCTGCTGTTTAGGTAAATTTTTGCTCAGAGCCTCAGAGTATGACTTTGTGTGTTTTGTGTTTGATTCATTGTTGTGATAGCTTTATGTGAGACTGGTTTTGTGGTGTGTGTAGTTGCCTTCTCCTCCTGTCTGGTCTTGCCAGTCCTGAGTTGAGAGAGCTCAGCCTCCAGTTTGGCTAAATAGCTGCATCTCTCGCAAGTATTTGTGTTATGTGGGTGGAGGAGAGGGTTGTCAGCGTACATGAGGCAATTGTAACATTGCCTCAATATTCCCAAATTCACGAACTGGACAGGAGAGGACGCCAGCATCTGGCCCTTCGACATGCTAGAGAAATTTAGAAGTTAGGGGTGTAACTGAATAAGAGAGGACTTGGTAAGGAAGTGGGTACTCCTGGGGGTGTTTTTGCTATTGAGGGACTTTGTATAATACAGAAGTGCTAAACCTGAAAAAAAGATGCTTTTAAGACAAGTAAAAGCTTTTAGGAACAAGTGCTGCGCTTTTTAGTTAAGGGATATGCTGTTATATTACAATACGTATATCTCACACACACATGTATTTACAGTACGTACATAGGTGTGTACTAGGCTAATGGCCCTGGAGCCTTTACGAGCCTAGCCCATAGGATTACCTTGGCATCTCACACATTTCCTTGTACCACTCTTACTAAGAGTAGAAACCTCACGTGATTCTGTTCTTTGTAACGTAGATAATTTTTCATTCTTATCTTTTGGATATAAAAGAAAATAGGTTGTTTTGTCTTTTCGGCTTTTCCCGGTTAGGGGTCGCCACAGCGGAACTCGGGTCCGATAATGATTTGGCAGACTTTTTATGGTGCCGAGTTGCCTGCCCGACGCCTAACCTTCAGCGAAGGCACGCCCATTCACGCACGTCTTTCAGAGGCCATTCGACCATGGGGAGGACATGCAGACTCCACACACAAGGTGGTCCAGCCAAGAATCGAACAGGAGAACCTCTTGCTGTGAGAAAACAACCCTACCGCTATATATACAGTTCAGAAACTCGTTCTACCATTGGCCAGTACTTCTTAATTATGTTCTGCACATCTTTAGTATTATAACTAAAGGTGAACATACACCTATATTGATTTCTAAATTGTTACTTTTAGATTTCTTATCAACATTAGAAGTACCCCTAGTAGAGAAAATAGGTGTATAGGTGTCGGCGTTCATTTTAAATCATGGTTATGTATATTGTGAACAGAAGGTGCCTTATAACTCCTCTGTATAAAATCCATAGACATGTCTAAAGTTGTTTAAACAAATTGTCATCCTTAGTATTGTACCTTGCCGGGGTGGCCACAGTGGTGCAGCGGTTAGCGTTGCCGGCTCATAGCAAGAGTTTCTCCGGTTCAATCCTCTGCTGGGGTGCCTTGTGTGCGGAGTCTGCATGTCCTCCCTGTGGTCGCGCGGGTTTCCTCCGGCTGCTCCAATTTCCTCCCACATCCCAAAGACATGCTGTAGGTGGATTGGGCACTCTAAATTTTCCCAAGGTGTGTGTGCCTTCTGTGCAAGGTTGGGCGCCGGGCTGGCAACTCGACATTGTAAAACTCCACTGGCAGTCATGAGCGGACAGGTGATCCGCTGTGGCGACCCCTAACCGGGAAAAGCTGAAAGAAGTAGTAGTAGTATTGTACCTTGCCACTCTAGCCATCTGTCCTTTTACAGTGTTGTCACATGAATGGAGGGTGCATGTGTAGATAGATATTACGTTTCACATGCTGCTTATATAAAGACTTATTTAAAGTGCCATCTACATTATTAATAATAAGCTCATCTAAGAAATCAATCTGGTCATTTCCAGTATTCTTCTTAAAATGTAGGAAATTGGTCGTGGTAGAAATGTACAAAAAATTTATCAAAGGAAGGCACATCTCCCTTTCGTACAAGAAAAAGGTTGCCCACAAATCCTGTTTAAAAAGAAATAATGGAAGAATAGGGATTAGTAGATTCATTTTACACACACACTGCAGCTCACAGTTCAACATCACTAAGTTAGAATGTGGTTGCCATGGGTGTTCCCATAGCTACCCCCCTACACTGAACATATAAACTTTCTTGAAAACTGAACACATTGTTGGTCAACACAATTTCCAGCAATTCACAAATCTGTATTAGATTAAACCCCGAAGGTAGAGAAAGATGATCCCTAGTCATTTCAATACTTTCGGTATTTGGGATTGATGTGAATAATGATTCTACATCTGGCGTAATGAAAATGTTTATTTAATTCTACACCAAAAGATTAATGTAACCGTTCAAGCAAGTCAGGAATATACGTAGCAGCAGCTGTCCCAGTTCTGTATGTATATCTTTATTGGTGCATGATCTGAAATAGTGGATGTGCTTTTCTAATAAAATACTCACGCTGTTGTGAAGTGTTTGTAAAAAAAAAAAAATCCCATTAACATCCTCACATTATGTACATTTAAAATGTGTGGCACATTATTTCTCTTGCTTTTACTGTGTACTAATTTTATTTAGCTTTAGGCGCAACCCACTGCCGCTTCATGCTTTATACTTTTCATATTCATTGTAAGCATTGATGTTGTGTCTCATCTCGCCTTCATTCTTGCTGGTTGGGTTCGGAACGGATAATCTGTTCCGACTCTGCCTTTTACCTAAAGCTCGAGAGCTTCCACTGGATCGAGGCTACACCCTATCCCGTCATGCCTAGGGAAGATTACCTAGATCTCGTTTGCCACTAAACAGATTGGGTGCTTCTCACTAGGCTCAGGCTAAGTGGAATAATTTTCTTGTTATACTGTTTTGTTATCAGTTATATTAATATTGTTGTGATTTAGCTACTTTGCGGTTAGGATTTACCGGTTTGGGTTAATCCTTTTTTTCTGCTTGTTGTGTTTGCTTGCTTCGCTAGGCCTATAGTTCATCACCTATCCCGTTTCTACTTATATTTAAATACATTTTTCCTTTAGTCTTCCATTAACTAACCCATTTGAGTTAGAAGGTTCATTTTTTTTCCTTAAGCCCGTTTAAATTAGAGGGCTCCTCTTTTCTTGTCCCCCTTTCTCTAGAGGTCTCTTTAGAGACGTCTCCTCTGTGTAGAGGAGATCATCGTTTAGAGATTTCTCGTCTAGCCCCTTTTTCTTGTGTAGCGGTTTAAAAAAATTTTTTTGTCTCTCCTTTTCTAGTAGATATTTAGTAGTTTGTGACAGTTGTGGTAGTCTTACTGAAATTGTTGACAGAATTTTGTTATTGCTATAATGTCTAAAGACTGGAAGGATACCAAGCTATCGGGCTTCAAGAAGTGATTCTTGCTGTCAGATGATGCCTTGACCGGGCACACTAGCTGTGTGTACCGTTTGGGGCACTGTACACTTACAAGATTCATGATCTATTTGTCATGGGTTTAGTTCCAGGGTCTTAATGGAACAAAAAAATAAGTTGATAGGGGTTTGCTGAAAGTTCCCTTTTCAGAAGCACTAGAAGGGAATCTGATCTCCTCCTCTTAAATCTTCTCAATCCCCTAAATCAGACAAGTCTCTCGAGAGCATCTTCATTAGCTCCAACTTCAGAGCTGTTGAAAAAAAGGCAAAAGACACATCTTCGGACCCGAAGGCTTTCGGGCCCAAAAAGATAACTCCTTCAGCTCCACCAGTTAGTTTCGAACCCACCAGGAGTCAGAGCCGGTCCCTAGCCCTGGAGCCAGTTTCCTCAGTTCCACAGTCACCTATTTTGCAGTCAGTGGCTGGAAGTATCAAATCCTCTACCCAGTCTGTCCTCTTGATCCTCCAGGACCCTGTCTGATGACTATGTGGAGCGGGTGCTGAGGAGGCTACTACGGACCTTGGCTCTAGCCAAGATTCGTTAGAGTCCAGCCCAAAAGGAATTGGATATGACTACTGTCACTACCCCTTCTTCAATTCCTCCTCTGACCTGAGTGGCTTCAGAGCCGGAGTGCTTGGATGCGATTGTAGTGGAACCACCAGGTCAGAGACCTGCCCCAGGTTCTTTGGCCCCGATTTCCACTCTGACCTCTTTGGCGCCATCGTCTGTCGAAGGGTCTGGGAGCAGACGCTCCCCAGTCGGGCCTGGGGAGGAGAGTCGGATTTGACCTCTGTCTGATTCGAATCTACCTCTAGGGACTTTGGCGCGGGTGAACTCGTCACCTACATCGGCCTCTGAGCCCACCTCCTTTTGGTGCGGGGGAAATCTTCTGGCTCGTCTAAGCTGGAGGCTCTCTCGGACCCAGGTCGTGGTGCCTTCAAGGTCAACCACTCTCGGATCCAAGTACTCTTCCCCAAAAGTGCCGGTGTCTGCCTCTCTACCATCCCTCCCCCATAGGCGTAGAGAACTGATGCCCCATTTGGTGAGAGACTCTTCTGAAACCTTCCCAGAGGACCCCTCCGGAGAGGTCCCTCGGAAGAGAACTTGTAAGAGGAAACATCTAGACTCCCCTGAGGAGTCTGTCACTTGACACAGACTTGGATGACTCTGAAGGGTCCCCACAATCACCCTCTGAGGATGTCTCTTTTGCGGGCATCCTAGAAATCCTTAAGCAGAGAGGTGGCCGGAAGGCCATTATCCTGTCTGAGGATGTCTGTGTACCTAGAGGCATTTTGTTTGCGACAGTCTACCTCTTGGGTGACTGCGCCTTTCGACCAGCTCCTTAACATAGTCAAAAGCAGTGGGGGGGGGGTCTCCAGATTTGGTGGAACCCGTTTCGAGGAGGCCCAACAAATTTATTACTGCCCCCTGCGATAACTAATTTCTGTCAGAAGGTGTCCCATTAAATGCTATGGTGGTGGTGGCCACAAGGAAGGAATTGTTTGAGACTTCGGCTGTCCTTCCGCTGAAACGAGACTTCGGCTGTCCTTCCGCTGATCAGAAACTTTGGACTGAGGTTCTGCAGGGTTCTCATAAGGTGACCGCTCAGGTTGCTGCCTTAAATTCTATAATCAATTCATCTGTGCGACTCGTGCCTTATGCAGCTGATGGAGAGAGTAGGGCAGCAGGTGCAGGAATCTCCATAAGGAGGCATTCCTGGATGCGACTATGTGAGTTTGCTGAACCCATCAAGCCTTCCTTTATAAATGCCTCTTTTGTTGGCTCATCCTTGTTCGGGCCTAAAGTAAGACTCTGACCAGATGCAAACAGGAAGGTAAGACTCTGCCATGGGAGTACGTTTTTTTTTTTTCCTCTCCCTTCTAGACCTTACCCCAAAGGTTAAAAGAGGAAAGATGTGGTTCCGTAAATCCTAAAGAGTTTTATCGGACACACATGGTGACTATTCCCCCAGGGGCAGAAGGGGAAACTAATGGAAGACGCCAACCTCACGGCAGAGGGGGTCTGCAAAAACCAGGGTGACACAGGTGCGTTTTCTGATGCCTCTTTCCACCGCTCCTGTAAAGAGGCCTGCCTGTCCACCTCTGGAGGCAGATTATCCCTGTACCAAAAAGCCTTACTAGATATTACACAAGACAAATGGGTACTGACAATGTACAGAGGCTACAACATATCCTTCTCCTCCCCACCCCCACAACAAAGGTTAGTCCCGGACATTCCACTCAGAGGGATCAAGCAACCATAGAAGTTCAAAGGCTGCAGGAGAAGTATCAATCAGAACGTCCCCGCAGAGCAAATCGGAGCTGGAACTTACTCGAGGTTCATTTTAGTTTCAAAAAAGACAGGGGACTGGAGGCCCATTTTGGATCTCGGCAGACTAAGCAAGTTGGTAAAAAAAATCAAATTTCCGGATGGGTAACATTGCTGTCAGTATTTCCCTTTCTGGGAAAAGACCATTGTATGTACTCTATAGATCTCTTGGATGAGTACTACCACATCAGAATGGACAGGCAATCCAGGAGTCACTTATGCTTTCTGCTGGGAGACAGCCATTACCAATTCTGAACTCTGCCCTTTGGTCTTACTACAGCCCCCAGAGTGTTCACCAAATGCATGACAGTTACAGCTCACTTGAGGTGTCTAGAATTCCAAGTGTTTCCGGATTTAGACAGCTGGCTCCTAACCGCTACCACTGAGCATCTACTAGTCAAAACAAGAGTCCCCATCATTCATCTGTGTACTCAACTGGGCATTACAATAAATTTTGAAAAATCTGCCTTGTTGCCATCACAGCATATTTAATTTATAGGAGCAGACTTAAACACAAAGGACATGGTAGTAAAACTTCCTCACAACAGAGTTCAAATGCTACGGCGTCAAATATTCCTCTTACTCAAAACAAGGTACAGGCAAAGTTTTTGTTCTGAAGGTACTGGGTACACTGGCGGCAGTGATTACTCTAGTACCCCTTGCATGCTAACACGAGTCCTTCAGTGGTTACTTTGCCCAGTGGTTTATGCAGGAGCTACCCATCTCCCACAAGATTATTGCAGATTCCTGCAAGAGGGACCTGCGTTGGTGGCTTCAATCAACCCAGGTTCTTCTGAGCAGACCGTTCATTCCATCCATATTCAGTAGATATTCAGTAGCTACAGTGACTACAGATGCTTCCCAGGTAGGGTGTGGAGGGTATTGTCTGGGAAAGACTTTCCAAGGAACTTGGCAGGACAACTAATACCACTTGCACAAATGTCCTGGAGATGGGAGCGGTGCTATTGGCAGTGCAAGCATTTCAGAGCCCCCTTCCACTAGGAACAATTGCAGTCAGATGGACAGTATGTCAGTCGTGTGGTATATAAACAAGGCAGAACCAGCTCCTACCCCCCCAAGTCTAGAGGCTTGGAGAGTATGGCAGTGGGCAGTCTCCTCCCAATGTTTTATGATAGCAACATACATCCCGGGGCGATCCAGTGTGATAGCGGACAAATTGAGAAGAGCTTTTCTAATGCTTCATTAGTGGGCCCTGAATCAGGAAACTGCATCAGATTTTTCACAGGTGGGGCCAGCCTTGCTGCAACCTGCCACGTCCATGAACGCCAAATGCAGCAACTACTTTGCCGTGACCCCCCCCCCCAACCAGGGGGAGGGACCAAGGGATGTGCTTGTATTCGATTGGCCCCTGGGTCTCCTTTATGCTTTTCCACCTTTCCCTTTAATCCCCAAAGTTCTACAGAAATCTAAGTTATTGGGATGGAGATTAATACTCATCACTCCGTACTGGGCTCTTTCAGATTTGGTTCCCCTTTCTTTGGCCCCATCTACAAGAGCCCTGGATTCTGGACCCAGTTCCAGACCTTCTGACTCATCTGGCAGGGACTCTCCATCCCTCAATCTGACAGTTTGGCTGCTCCACTTCCAATCTTAGCCAGGCTTCCAGATGTATCCCCTGCTGTTAAACACATCCTAGTCTCATCTCATAACACTACAACTAGGAAACTCTACACGGGCAAGTGGGAAAAGGTTTTCTTGTTAGGACTCTGCCAATCACATTGACCCTTTCACAGCCCCGGTAGCTTGCATTTTAGACTGCTTAGCAAATCTTTTTAATGAAGGAGCAGCAGCAGCCACCATTTGAGTTCAGCTAGTCACCATATCGAACTAGCACACTGGCAGTTTGGGTTCAAAAATTGTCTTGTAGGTTATGCAAAGCCTTCTTGAGAGGTACGTTTTTTTAAGGCCTCCAATAACAGAACCACTTTCTCCTTGGGCCCTCAATTTGCTACTGTCTACTTTGATCCTTCCACCATATGAACCAGCTTCTTCTGTAATCTTAAATTTCTAACCTGGAAAGTGGTCTTTTTGGTAGCCATCACTTCGGCTAGGAGGATATCAAAACTTCAAACACTATTCATACACCCTCCATTCTTAATTTTCCATAAAGACAGTCTCTTCCTTAGAACTAATCCTTAGTTCCTTCCCAAAGTTTGTTCTGAAACTAACTTAAATCAATCCATTGATGTGCCTGTCTTCTTCCCTAATCATGGCAACAAGGCAGAATACAAACTTCATCAGCTGGATGTACACAGGCAGTTACGCTTTTTCTTGCACAGGACAAAAGAATTCAGGAAATCTGATCAATTATTCGTGTCCTCTTCAGACACAGAGAAGGGTGCCCCAATATCTAAAGTGACTCTATCAAAATGGCTTACAGATACTATTACATTCTCGTATACCTCCCTGAATAAACAGCTACCTGGAAAAATAAGAGGCCACTCAACAAGAGCGATTTCAACTTTGGCTGCCTTTCAAGCTAGGTTAATCATGGATTCAATTTGTGCTGTAGCAGCGTGGATAAAACCTCATACCTTTATCACGCATTGCAAAGTAGACGTGGCCTCCCGGAACAGGGGTTGTTTTGGATCCATCGTTCTTGAGTTTATTCCCTTGAGCCACCCAAGAAAGAGGGTGCTAGGGACGCTGTCCCAACCAGCAAGAATGAAGGTGAGGTTGGACAACATAACATAAAGAAGTTACGTACTCACCATAATGTTCCATGTTTGTTGTCCATCTCTTCTTTATTCTTGCACCCCATCCTTCACTCGTGGAGGATCGAAAGGTCTTTATTAGATGTGGAATTCATGTTCCCTGATTCCCTTGTTTGTCTCGAAGAGTATGTCTAAATATAGCTACAATGTATGTATATGACTTCTGTTTAGTAATTGCAAGTAAGATCTAGGTAATCTTCCCTAGGCATGATGGGATAGGGTGTAGCCACGAGCCAGTGGAAGCTCTCAATCACTGGTTCTGATGTCTGCTTCTTCTGGATTCAACCTGAGAGACTTCAGATCGGACACTGGCTGATTCCAAAGACTTAAGTCCATATTGGCTCCTCCACCCTTACTCGTACCTCACCACTAGTTTGTTGCCATTCATTGTTTGTGGCTTGGTCCATTTGTATTTTGGGTTGTTTCTCGATTTCTTCCTGGGAGTAGTGAGATTTCACTTTCCTCAACTCCCTCCCCCCAGTGCTGAGCCTTTGGATGTGTTTTAGGTAGCTTTGTTAGGTAGAACCCTTTCTCCACGATATCCTTCCCTTCCTTTTTCCCCTCTTGTTTGAGAGTTCCTTTTTCTGGAGTGTCGTGAACAAAAACTTTTAAAAAGTACATCCTTTGTAACCACAAACTGCACTGTCAGGATGCACACCAAGTGAATTGGTCTGGAACATTAGACTCTGTTCTCTCTGTGAGAGCTTGTGCTGTTGTGTGGGGGAGCCACCACTGAAGCCAGGAACTATCGACATATTAGCCTGGCAAGCCTGGTCTGCAAGTCCATGGAACTCTGACATTGGTAACCTCCAAACTCTGGATCCCACCCAGTTTGAGTTTGTGATCGACTTCTTTGAGGCAGTCACCAAAGCCGTAGATAAGGGTAAGTTGGTTCACACAGCCTATCTTGACCTCGCCAAGGCTTACGACACCATCCGCCATTCTGGAATTATAGCTAAACTCACTAAATTAGGTGTAAATCCCTACGTCACAAGATGGGTTGCCAACTGTCTCACTGACAGAACCCACACTAAAAGTTGCAGACTCCAAATCTGACCTCAAAGCAGTGACAAGTGGAGTACCACAGGGTTCCGTCCTGGGACCTCTCCTGTTTGGTATCTACTTCTCTGAAGTGCAGGCAAACACAGGAGGCCTCTGGCTAACTAAATTCGCAGATGACTGCACACTAGGAGCCATAGTCAAGTTCCTATATGATGTAGATATCCGACAGAAGGGCCTCACTGAGACAGATGCGTGGTGTCAGAGCCATGACCTCAAGCTCAATGCCAAAAAGTGCAGTGTCCTCCCCTTTGGTAAAAAGTCTGTACCCATGAGCTACTACATAGGCAGCAATCTACTTAACACCGAATGTGTGATGAGACCTTGGGACCCAGGTGGACAATAGTCTCTCCTTTGATAGTCACATTGCCACAGTAGTCGAAGTCCTACGTGGCACACCATCATAAAAGGGTTCTCATCCAGGAAAAGAGGTCATTGTTCTCCTCTACTCGACACTCATTAGACCCATTATAGAGTACAATTCCCCCTTTGGAATGTACCTCACAAGACATCTGCAGCAGCTGGAAAGGCCACAGAAGTACCTTACAAAGAGGATTGCTGGCCTCAAATGCCCTACACTGACCACCTCAGAAAACTCCAGCTTTACTCCATAGCATATCGCCTACTCGGAGGTGATCTCTGCCTAACTTGCCAAACCCAGAGCTGTTGGACATGCTACACCTAAAGAAATCCCAATCCCTCCGAGCTACACGCTCTAGGGGCCTAAACAGTCACCACAATAAACGGGACATGCTGGAGGGATAGATTCCTGTCCCAGAGACTTCCCATACACTGGAACAGGCTACCCATTTATGTCAAGCAAAGTTCTTCATTAGCACTTTTCAAGAAAAATCTTGATGAATGGATGGGAAATAGGAAATACACCCCGGGGATCACTTCTGTCTCTCTGCTCGACAGTGGCACAGGAAAATAACTTTCTTGGATGGCGTAAGCCAGAGAACCTTGTTGGCTAGGCTTACGTAGGCCCTTGTGCCGATAGCCTAATACCTACCTATGAACCTATTATAGGGACTCAAACCCATAATCCCTGGCGTAGGAGGCCAATGCCTTATCCATTAGTCCACTAGTTATTATTAACAAGTGCAAGGCTAAGCTTGTTTTAAAGGGGCTCTTGCCTTCCGGTGGTGGTTCTGCTATTTCTAAGGCATCTCTCCCAGGATCCCAAGACAGGGTCTGTAAAGCCTCTGCAGCAAAACTCTAGGGGGTTGTGCAAGAGGTATTCTTCGGGGACGCCTCCTTTGGATTCCCGGGGATGGAAGGTGCCCTAGCTTTCTGTCTCCTGTAGACTTTGGCACTGGCTTCAGCTTTTGACAGCTTTGAGCAGATCACCTTCAGTGCCGAAAACCTCTCAACCTAGTCCTTCTCCGTTAAAAGGGACACCTTTCAGGCAAGGTAGCGTTCCCCTTTCCCTGGGTTGTACTCCTTGCACACCAGAGTCCACCCCATCTCCACCCAGGTTCTGTGCTTCTCTAGCTAAGATCTGTATGTGGTGGTCTTATTCATGTAGACCCTGAAAGCTGTCCTCCTCTTTCTAGTCATCAAGGTTAGTGAGCAGTTTCAGAGAGAGAATCGGAGCAAGTGATGCGGCCCTTTTGGCAGGCAATGGATGTAGTTAAGGATTATTGCCTCATGTCCAAGACTCCTTGACCCTCACTCCATCTTTTGGATTTCCAGCCCTGGCCCCTTTGAATCTGATGTCTTTGGAGCTGTTAGTTTCCACCCTCTGGATTGGATCCTACAGCCTGGGAGTCTTAGAATGCATCATGTTCCTTGGTAGCTTCAACCCTGACTTGATGCTAGTGGCCTCACTGAGCTGTGGTGTTGAGGCTGGAGTTTTGGGGTCAGGGTCGACACTTCCAGTCTCTGGATTGTCATTCCCTCTTGGAGTGTCATCTTTGGCTTGGCTACAGTCTAAGTATCCCGTCTGGACATGCTCCCTTCAGATCTGAGGTTGTCTTTGGTGCCTTTGGGTTCTGGGACCCTCTGATCTGAGAGGCCCACTTTGGCATCTGCCTTAGATGCTCTTGGCAATAGAGAAGGGTTGGATATCTTTAGCTTGCACCCCCTCCTATTTTTCATCTGTTCCTTTAACCAGTCGTCAGGCTGCTCCTGGACCGTCTGCGTCAACTGGCCTTCAGGCTGCTCTCTTGGAGGGTTACCCCACTTTCCCCAAAATCTCTCACTCTGAAGCTGGAGAAGAGAGCATGCAGGAGGAAGTCCTCGGGTTCTCCAGAGGAATCCCTTACTGAGTATACTGACTTTGAGGAAGGAAAGGGTTTCCCGCAAGTCCCTGTGTGGTGACGTTTTTTCTGGTGATTTATTGGAGCTACTTTGCCAGCATGAGGGCTGGACCACCAAAGCCCCCTCTCTGGAAGAGTCAGTTTTCCTGGTGGCCATTGGTGTAGGCCCTGCTATGCCCTGGGTGGTGCCCTCTCCAGATGCCCTTATAGACCTGGTGTGTACTGGCAGACATTGAAGGAGCCTGATAGAGTAGAACCAGTTCCTCTGAAAATGGAAAGTTTTTGCACTCTCCATAGACAGGCCTCACTGGAGCAAGGGTTCAGCCATTGGTGCCATTGTGTTGGTAGCAGCTACCAAAAAGGAGCTTTCTGAAGAGAGCTCCTTGATTCATCCCCCTGAACAGGGAGCCTCGGGTGCTGGATTGGTAGGGAAACTATCCTCTGCCTCCTCCATCTTTACTCTACTGTAAGGGCTGTTAATTAGTTATCACACTTGACAAGGCTGTTAAATGCTTATCACACTTGACAAGGTTTCAAGATGTGTCAAGCACTCTCAAAACGCAGCAGTCTCTGCATACCCAGAGGAAGTCTCGTTTACCTTGATTTCCATCACCACCATTTTTAGGAGACTCATTTTGAACGTAGCAGATGGAGCAACCAGAGTGGCAGGTACCAGAGTTGCGTTTAGGTGTCGTGCCTTTGCATACTTTGCAACTTTGTAGACAGCTTCAAAGCATCCTTCGTGAGTGCCCACATTGATGGGTCCTACTTGTTTGGTCCCAAGGTTAAAGACACAATGAAGAGGAGCAAACAAGATGGGGAAGACTGTGTCCATCGTTGGAATCCCCCCCCCGTGATCCTTCTCTAGGAAGCAAAAGGGGTTAAGTGACTCTTCAGGAAGCAGCAGTTTTCTTTCCAAGATGCTCCCCCCTCCCCCTCCCTAGGGCAGGAGGTGATCATAATGGATGCTGACTTAGGGGCAGAGGTGGTCTGCATAATCTCAGCTCCACTGGGCATTTCAGCAATCCTGAAGGGTTTGTCATCTGTTTGCCTCTGGAGGCAGTTGGGGGGCCATTTAGCTCGCCACCTCAAATTTTAGGAGAGCATCCTCTCAGATGTCTGGGTGTTGAGACATATCCCAGAGGTTATGTTAACCTCCCAAAATGTCTCACTGATGATCCACACCATCAGAGACATTTCACAGTGGCAGAGATCCAAAGGCTACTTGCAAACCGAGCCATGCTAGAGATCCCACCAGACCAGAGAGGATCTGGGGTTTATTCCAGATTCTTTTTAGCACCAAGGAAGACTGGGACCTTTTTGAACCAGTCTTTAATCAGAGCAGGCTGAACCAGTTCATCAAAAAGACCTAGTTCAGAACGGTCACGGTACAGCCCACATTGCCTTTTCTGAGGAAGGACGCTTGGATGTGATCGATTAGAGCTCAAGGACGCTTGCCACCACACGCACATTTGAATTTTCAGAGGTTCCTTCACTCTCCACTGGGGGACCATTATTATTAGTTCAGGGCCTTGCCATTTGGTCTTATTATAACTCCCCCTGGGTATTTACCCAAGTGGATGCAGCCTGGACCTGGATGCAGGGATTTTATGTCTCTTCGTATCTGGACTGTTACTTCCTCACCACCTCCACAAAGGCATCTTTGATCTCTGCCCAGGATTCCTTGCTCTAAATATGTGAAAATTTAGGCATCAGTCATTTACCCCAAATCGAGCCTTCAGCTTGTAGATGCCTTAGAATTGTTAGGGTGTCTTTCGGACATAGTGCATCAGATTGTCAGGCTTCCAAGCTCCAGAGTTTTCAGTCTTCGAACTCGAGCCCAGTCAGTGCTTGCAATTTCCACGCCTCTGGCTCACACCGTTATAAAGCTTTGGGGTCATATAGCAGGGGTTGATAGGACTGGTCCCTCTAGCCAGATATCACGCCTCTGGCTCACACCATTATAAAGCTTTGGGGTCATATAGCAGGGGTTGATAGGACTGGTCCCTCTAGCCAGATATCACATGAGGGCACTACAATGGACAATGGCCATGCATTGGTCACTCCTTATGTATCCTTTGGATTTCTCACTACGGCTGATGAGTGCGTGTCGAGAGCAGATTCAATGGTGGCTACAGTCTCAGTACTGCAAGTGAGACCATTTTGTAATTTTCTCCTTCGGCCACATGCGTGTCCCTTCAGAGAGAGGGGGTTATTTTGAAGGAAGGACTGTTTAAGGGTCCCGATCTTCCACAGAGGCTCACATTCACATCACCGTTCTCGAAACGAGGGCAGTCCTAGCGTTGCAGACTTTTCAGGATATTGTCTGATACCTCAACACACCAGGGGGTTTGGAACATGTTCTTACTCTTTGTTGGGAGGCCATGAGGGGTTTGGCAATGGCCAAGAAGCTCTCTGGTTTCTGGTGGCAGTGCATATCCCAGGGAAGTTCAACATTCTGGTGTACTGCTTAAGCAGTGGCATTCTGTTATCCCATGAGTGGTCCTTAAATCCGGCAGTAGCAGCTTGCATTTTTTTCAGCACTAGAGCATTCCGTGTTGTGACCTGTATGCATTCCTGGCCAACACCACCTGCGACAGCTGTTATGTCCTTGTTCCCTTTCTGGGACTGGCACCCATGGAGACACTGATGCATGGACCTTTTAAAAAAAATAATTGCTTGAACACGTCATTCAATTATTGGTTAAGTATTTTAATATAAATGAGGGTTGTTGGAAATGTATTTTATTTGATGAAGTCGCCATGAGAGATGAAAGCACTTATTTAGTGTGGTTTGTTTTATTAAATTATGTATATTTTTTATCTACACTGAGTCCGATCAACTTTTGTTGTGTTTTTTTTATTTTTAGACACTGATGTATGCCAACCGCGGTGGTGGTGCTGCGGTAGCGTTGTCTCGTCACAGTAAGACGCTGTCTGGTTCGATTCTCAGCTAGAGTGTCTTCTGCGTGGAGACCTGCATGACTGGGCGTACCTTCGTTGAAGGTTGTGCGTCAGGGCTGGTAACTCTGCACGTAAAACTCAACTACCAATCATTAGCGGACCGGAGTTCCGCTGTGGCGACCCCTAACCGGGAAAAGCCGAAAGACGCAACAACAACAAGACACTGATATATGCTTGGCCTCTGGGTCTCCTTTACGTTTATCCCCCCAGTTTCCCTGATAGTGAAGTTTCTTCAGAAAACAGCCCATTGCAAAGCCTCAGTGATTTTCATCACCCTCTTTTGGCCTCACCAGGTGTGGTTTGATGTCCTTCAAGGATGCATCTGCAGTCCTCACATATGGGTTGTCCTGCCTCAGGCAGCCCTTCAGTCAGCCGGATTCCAAAGTCTGGGTCCGGCGTCGGCTGATGTTGCCCTTTCCCCGACGTCAGAGCGCCTGGGGTATAAAAGAATCAGCCGACATCATCTTCCTCAGTCTTTCTTGCCGCGTGGTGCCCGAAGCAGAAGCAGTTCGCAAGTGCCGGTCGGCCATCTCCTGTAAATTCAGCTACCGAAGACTTCAAAAAGCTAAGTACCCCGTTGGGGACTCTTTCTTGCCTCAGCCGATGTCAGATCAAATGCTTAAAGTTAATAATTGCTTGACTTGTGGGAAACAAATACCTCATAAGGATTTCCATTCCTACTGCCTCCCTTGCCTAGGCCCAGACCACGACGTCTCGGCCTGTACTGCCTGTGCTTCCTTTAATCGACGCACTCTTAGGCGTCGGTCGGAGTTTGCAGAGGAATTCTTTGGGGCTAGTTTCTCTTATAAAATGCCGTCGGAGACTCCGACTTCTCATTTAACCAAAAAACAGAAGGACAAGGACCGACACACGCGGATCGTCGTTTCGGCTGAAACCACGCCTAGGCCTACCGCGAGTGTCTCTGCTGTAACAGAGTCCTTGGTACTTCCGACCGTGGAAACGGTACAACCGACAGCCTCGGCCCCGGAGGCTTCTTCTGAGTCTGTTTTGGATTTACCCTCGGAAACTGGTGTTCAGGAAACTACCGACACCATTCCCTTAGATAAGACTACCCCTGCACGTGGAGCAGCCAGGCCTCCTGCATCCATGTCCATTGTGCAGCCTTTCATCATTTTCCATCAGGACAGAGTTTCCTTACGAACCAATCCTTCATTTATGCCAAAGGTAGCATCCGGGGTAACCTTGAATCAGGCTATCCACTTACCTACCTTTTACCCTAATCCACTAAACGAAGGGGAGAGACTACTACATTATTTGGACATTCACAGACAGCTCCATTATTATTTGGACAGAACAAAGCCTTTCAGAAAATCAGAGCAACTGTTTGTGTCCTATGCTACAGGTGCTCAAGGGAAGCCTATTTCCAAACAGACAATCTCAAAATGGATAGCCCACTGCATACACTTTTGTTACTCTTTTCATGGTAAAACTGTACCTACAGGCATCAGATCTCGCTCCACAAGGGCCACAGCTACCTCTGCAGCTTTCCTCAGGGGGGTTCCTACCAAAGACATTTTGGAAGCAGCCACTTAGTGCTTGGAGAAAGTATGTACAGAACTCTATCACCTACCATTATACTCCAAAACTAGAGCGGGCTTTGCCACTGCAGTCTTACAGGGCATCCTGGCTCCTCCTAGTTCCACTTAGTGCCTACCACCCCTTTATTAGCTTTGGGATTCTACCCATCTGTTATGACTGCAGCTGTATGCACGATGAACATAGTACAGTTTTGTACCTACCATAAATGTAGATGTTCGAGTGCTAATACAGCTGCAGTCCAGGTTTCCCCTCCCTCCTTCCCCTCTTGGGACAGGCCTAATGGCTAACACGTCCTCATACAACCTCATTGGGGTATTCTTTTATGGTGTATTTGCTTGCAACTACTGTTTTTTGATTATATTGCATTTGCATTATTACATAAATTTATGTTTTGCCTTCCTTCTGGGGGCACCTGACATCTGAGGCAAGAAAAACTGAAGAAAATGGCGTTGGCTGGTTCTTTTATACCCCTGTTGCACTGACGTCAGGGAAGAAGCGACGACATCCGCCGCCGGACCTAGACTTTGGAATTCGGCCGACAGAGGACCCGCCTGACGGCAGGAAAACCCATCTGTTATGACTGCAGCTGTATTAGCACTCTAACATCTACATTTATGGTAGGTACAAAACTGTACTTTCTGCAGGGCCTCATAGCCAATCCTAACTCTCTGTAGACCAGCCACCCAACCTTAGCTTTGGGATTCTACCCAAGTGTAATGACTGCAGCAGTGTAATACGATGAACATAGTAGAGCTTTGTACCTACCATAAGTGTAGATGTCAGTGTTCACACTGCTGCAGTCCAGGTTACCCTCCCTCCATCCTCTCTGAACTAGTTGGACTTATCTTTATCTTTCTATCCTATACAACCTTTGTGGTGTATTTGCTTGTAACTGAAGGTACTGTTTTTTTTATTTTTTGTATGTATACGTTTTATTAGCAATATGTATTGCCTAACTCCTTGGGGGCACCTGACATCTGGGGCAAGAAAAACTTTCTTTAATGGCATCGGATGAATCTTGTATACCCCATGGCGCACTGACGTCAGGGAAGAAGTGACAGCAACCGACGCCGGACCAAGACTTTGGAACTCTGGCTGACTGCGGGACCGCCTGACGGCAGGATAACCCAAGTGTAATGACTGCAGCAGTGTGAACACTCGAACATCTACATTTATTGTAGGTACAAAACTGTACTTTTTCTATCACAATTGGCATTGCATCACCAAAGACAAATGGGTTCTCAACATTGTATCTCAAGGTTACAGGTTTCTCTTTCACACTTTGCCAAGGTTAAAAGTAATGCCAAATCTGCCACCAAATCAATGGTCAGAGGCTCAAAAACAAATTACAGCACTCATGGACATGAGAACTATTCAAAAGGTACCACCACAGGAGCAAGGACAAGGATTTTATTCAAGACTCTTTCTGGTTCCCAGAAAGAACAAAGCCTGGAGACCCATTCTGGATCTTTCTTCTCTAAACACTTGCCTGGATGTTCCGAAATTCAAAATGTTGACACTACAGCAGCTTCTTCCCATGCTGGACAAGAAAGCTTGGCTTGTGACTTTGGACCTCAAGGAGGCATACCTGCATGTCCCTATCAGACAAAACTGCAGAAGATACCTCAGATTTATAGCTGGTTTTATGCACTATCAATTCTCTGCACTGCCCTTTGGCTTATCTACTGCGCCCAGGGTCTTCACAAAGTGCCTGGCACCAGTAATTGCATTTTGCAGGGAAAAGGAATTCAAATTTATCCATATCTGGACGACTGCCTGATTCAAGCAGAGAGCAAGGACATTCTTCTAAAGCATCTGGCGTTCGTAAAACAGTTAAGTTGCCTGGGGTACACAGTAAACAAAAAGAAATCAAAACTAGTGCCCTCACAACAGATAATATTCCTGGGTGCCAGCTTGAACACAATGGCCCTGATGATTTGTCTCACGCCAGACAAGCAAGGACAACTGACTCAATACTTTCAATTGATGGCAACAAAGACCCAACTCCCTGCAAGAAAAATTCTGCAGGCCTTTGGCTACATGGCATCTTGCATACTACTAATTCCATATGCCAGACTGCATATGAGGAAACTATAATGGTACCTAAAGACTGTATAGTCTCAACACTGTCAGTTTGGAAACAGTTATACCACTAATTCCTTGCCTTCAACCGGAGTTTCGATGGTGGGCTCAAGCTTGTCACCTCAACAAGAGACCGCCTTTTACTCAACCCACAGCCAGGCAAACACTGACAACAGATGCATCGGATTACGCCTGGGGAGCACACCTGGCAGGAAAATGTATTCAGGGCAAGTGGCCCACAGAGCAAAGGCATCTTCACATCAATCAAAAAGAGATGCTAGCTGTACAAAATGCACTTATAGCTTTCAAGGAACTGCTGCATCCAGGACAACTACTACTAAAGACAGACAACACCAAAGTTATGTGGTACATAAACAAGCAAGGGGGCACACACTCCTACCTTCTCTGCAGACAAGCCGTGACCTTGTGGAACACAGCTCTAGACTACCAAGTTAATCTGTAAGCACAATTGCTGCCAGGAGAAGAAAAAACACTGGCAGACGACCTAAGCAGAAATATCATGGATCCCCACGAATGGGAATTGAATCCACAAATATTCAGAATGATAATACAAAAATGGTAGAGCCCGGACATAGATCTGTTTGCATCCCCAATGAACTGCCAGCTACAGAAATTCTGCGCAAGGAGTTACCATCCACAAGCATGGAAAGTGGATGCCCTCTCATTCAGCTGGAAAAACCTGCAAGTATACGCTTTCCCTTCTTTACCTCTCCTTTCAAAAGTACTTATAAAAGCCAGGCAAGAAGAGCCAAAGATGATCCTGATTGCACCGGGCTGGCCACGCCAACACTGGTACCCAATCTTAAAGAACTTAGCACAAGAACCACCCTGGATTTTGCCTCAAATCCCACATTTGCTGAGACAGCACAAAAATCGGATACTTCACAGCCAGCTAAAGACCTTAAACCTACCTGCATGGAAAATTTCTTAGTCAAGCAAGCAATGCCTCTCTCCAAAGCTGTTATGGATGTCATTCTGGAGGCCAGAAGTCCTTGCACCAGGAAAGCCTACTCGGATAAATGGAAGAGATTCTGTGCCTGGAACCAGGCGCACAGCCTTGACCCTCTTGTCCCAAACATTCCTCAGATACTTCAATATTTAACTGAGATGCTGGACAAGGGCCTCCCCTTCTCATCCATCAAGATCCACGCCTCAGCCATTTCTGCTCATTACAACACGGATCCACCAATTTTTTTCTAATCCTTTGCTCAAACAGTACCTCAGAGGGCCTAAAAACATAAGACCGCCCCGTAGAGCACCTACCCCAACTTGGGACCTCAACTTTGTTTTGGAAAAATTAACTTTACCTCCTTTTGAGCCAGCTAACACAGCAGAATTAAAATACATCTCTTGGAAAACTGCTGTTCTACTGGCAATAACATCGGCACGAAGAGTTTCAGAATTGGTCATTAATGGCAGTGGAACCTTTTCCTCATTTTCCACCAGGACAAGGGTGTCTTTAAGAACTAACCCTACGTTTATGCCAAAGGTGGTATCAAGTGTGGCTCTAAACCAAACTATTCATTGCCAACTTTCTATCCAAGACCACAGAACAAAGGGGATAGACTACTACATTCTTTGGACATTAACAGGCAGTTATGCTTCTACTTGGACAAAACCAAAGATTTCAGAAAATCTGAACAATTATTGGTAGCATATGCTGCAGGAGCACAAGGAAAAGCCATTTCAAAACAGATCTAAAAATGGATAGGACATTGTATAAGTTTCTGCTATACTCTCCATGGGAAACTTGTACCTAGCAGCATTAGATCTCACTCCACCAGGGCAACAGCCACTTCAACGGCCTACCTCAGAGGAGTACCTACCAAGGATATTTTGGAAGCAGCAACATGGAGTTCTGTACATACCTTCACCAAGCATTACCATTTGCCTTTATACTCCAAATCCAGAGCTGGCTTCGCCACTGCTGTGCTGCAGGGCCTTATAGCCACCCCTAATGCCTTATAGAACCAGCCTCCCTACCTCAGCTTTGGGATTCTACCCAAGTGTAATGACTGCAGCAGTGTAACACAATGGACATAGTACAGTTTTGTACCTACCATAAATGTAGATGTTGGAGTGTAAACACTGCTGCAGTCCAGGTTACCCTCCTTCCTTCCCCTCTTACTTGCTGGTACGTACCTATGCCTTCTACCTTTTACTATCTATGGGGAGTATTTGCTGATGATAAAGTTGTTGTTTGCTTTTCTTATGTATGTTTTATTAGCAATTTGAATTGCCTACCTATTTGGGGGCACCTGACATCTGGGGCAAGAAAAACTAAAGAAAATGGCGTCTGCTGCATCTTGTATACCCCTGATGTCCTTCAAGGATGCATCTGCAGTCATAACAAATGGGTTGTCCTGTCGTCAGGCAGCCCTTCGGTCGGCCGGATTCCAAAGTCTGGGTCCGGCTTCGGCTGATGTCGCACTTCACCCGACGTCATCTTTGCTGGTCTTCGGGTATAAAGGCATCAGCCGACGCCATTTTCCTCAGTCTTTCTTGCCGCGTGGCGCCCGAAGCAGAAGCTGTTCGCAAGTGCCGGTCGGTCAGATCCAGAGATTAGTACTACCGAATACTACTTCGAAGACTTCTAAAAAGCTAAATACCCCATTGGGGACTCTTTCTTGCCTCAGCCGATGTCAGAAAAAGTAAATAACTGTTTAACTTGTGGGAAACAAATACCTCATAAAGATTTCCACTCTTACTGCCTACCTTGTTTAGGCCCAGACCACGATGTAGCAGCCTGTTTAGCCTGTGCTTCCTTCAACCGACTAACGCTTAGGCGTCGGTCGGAGTTTGCTGAACAGTTTTTCGGCTCAGATTTTGCATACATTATGCCGTCGGATCCTCCGACTACCCAAATTGTTAAAAAACGCAAAGAAAAAGACCGACACTCGCGGTCCGGTTTCGCTGAAACCACGGTTAAGCAGCGAGTGTCTCTGTTTCGGCCGAAACCGAGAAAACGGGTCAATCTTCAGCCGAATCCATGACTACTACTGAGGCTCCTGCTACCTTAGTTGAATCGGCCTCTGAAGTTTTACCTACTACTGTGGTTCCTACTGAATTATCAGACACCATCCCTTTGGATGTCTTTACCCCAGCACGTGGTGCTGCTAGGCCTCCTGCAGCCATGTCTATAAAGGCCTTTGCCAGGGCTAAAGCAGCCAAAACTGTTAAATCAGTGCCTGTTAAAACCCCCTCACATAGGCCCACTTCTAGTTCACAAATGCTTACTCTGGCAGAGGATTTAATCTCCTTAATTAGGGGATCCCAATCTCACCCAGACAGGGCCTCTCAGCCTCCAGAAAAGAGACCTAGAGCAGAGCCCCCCGAGCCAGTGTCCTCTGATGATTCTTCGGATGACTCGGACATTACAGATCAGCCAGAGGCTCCTTTTTCTACTTATGAAGATTCCGATGCTGAAGAATCCATTCCATCTGCCACTCCACCAGAGGAATTTTCCTTCGGGGAAACCTTACATGCCATGAGAGAACAATTCCAATGGCAGGGACAAGATTTCTCAGATTCAAGAAAAAGGCTTAGGACCTTTCTGCACTTACCACAACATAGGCCCTTAGCTATACCTCCAGTTCTGCCTGTTGTGGATGCATTTAATGATGTTTGCACCGCTCCTGATACTTTACCTCCAGCCCCTGCCAAACCAGATAGATTTTACAGGGTGCCAGACACTCATCACCACCTATACAAGGCCCCACTTGCAGATCCTGAGACTATATCCCAGGGGCCTAAGGCAGTAGCTTCGACCTCAGCAAAAAACCCTCTCCCTTCTGAAAGGGAATCCAGGTCCTTAGAGAGATGGGGGAAAAAAGTTTACACCTCTGCTACTCTCTCAGCTAGAGCTTTAAATTGTCAGTTTCACATGATCCAATACCAAGAGTTTATGCTTGATCAGTTAACTAAGAAGCTGTCCTCTGATGACTCCTTAGATAAATATGTTTTAGAAATGGTGAATAACATTCAGCAGGTTAGTAACCATTCTTTAAAATGTGGCTATGATGCACTGGAGGCTTCATTTAGATCAGCCATGACTGGCACAGTGATAAGAAGGCATGCATGGTTGAAGGAACAGGTTTTGCCGGATCATGTTAAAGCAAAGCTGTTAGATGCTCCTATGGATAAGGCCAGTCTATTTGGTACACCTGCTCAGCAAGTAATGAAGAAAATGGAAAAGAAGGCAAAATCTGTACAAACAGTTAAGGATTTCTTACAGGTACAGCCCCCAAGGTTTAGCAGGAACTGGCCTGCCAAAAATTGGTCCTTTCCAGATTCCTCAAAATCTCAAAGAGGCAGGAATAGACGCTCTAGAGGCAGAAATCAATCCAGAGGAGGTGCCTATAGAGGACGCCAGTGGCAAGGCAATAACCAGAGAGGCACAGACACAACCACTGCCACTGCAACAGGACAATCACAGTGACTTGACTCTGACACCGCCTACCAGGGAGCAAATAGCAGCACCTTTAGGCGGAAAGTTAGCCTTATTTTCAAAAAATTGGCACTATATCACAAAAGACAAGTGGATTTTGCAAACCATAGACCAAGGCTACAGGTTCAACTTCCACACCTTACCAGTAAAAGAGGAATGCCAAACCTACCTCCAAATCAAAAAACAGAAGCTCTAAAGCAGATAGCTCAATTAACAAAGATGAGAGCTGTGGAAAGAGTACCAATAACACAACAGGGCAAAGGATTCTACTCCAGACTCTTCCTAGTACCAAGAAAAGAGAAAAGTTGGAGACCTATTCTCGACCTGTCCGTCTTAAACACATACATCATTGTACCAAAATTCCAAATGCTGACCCTACAGCAACTTCTTCCCATGCTGGGCAAGGAGTGTTGGCTGGTAACTCTAGATCTGAAGGAGGCATACCTGCACGTCCCCATACGACCAAATTGCAGAAGATACCTCAGATTTCTTGCAGGATCAGAGCATGATCAATTCTCAGCATTGCCCTTTAGCTTATCTACTGCGCCCAGAGTATTCACAAAATGCCTGGCATCAGTAATCGCTCATTGCAGGCTACAGGGAATCCAAATTTATCCATACCTGGACGACTGCCTGTTACAAGCGGACAACAAAAGCAAGCTGACAACAGATTTACAAAGAGTCATTTGCTTACTACAAGCCCTGGGATACACAGTCAATTTAAAAAAGTCAAGACTGATTCCATCCCAGACCAGAACATTCTTGGGTGCGGAATTGGACACAGTAAAACAAATGGCATTCCTAACTGCAGAAAAACAAGCACAACTCCCTCTTTACTTCTTGGCATTAACAAAGCAGCACAAACTAACAGCAAGAAAAGTACTGCAGGCCTTGGGCTTCATGGCATCATGCATAATCCTGGTCCCCCATGCCAGACTGCATATGAGAAAACTACAGTGGTACCTAAAGAATTTATGGTCTCAACACAGGCACAGCTTAGAAACCGAAATCCCACTAATCCCATGCCTGAAACAAGAGTTCCTATGGTGGGCTCAAGCATGCCAGTCAAACCCAGGCTTGCCATTCCACAACTTTCAAGCAAACCAAACCATCACAACGGACGCCTCAGACCTAGGCTGGGCGCACATGTTGGACAAGTGCATACAAGGATTGTGGACTCCAGACCAGCTGCACCTGCACATAAACCAAAAGAAATGCTGGCAGTAAAACTAGCAATCCAGAAATTCAAACCATTCCTCAAAGAAGGCCATTTAATGATAAGGACAGACAACACCACAGTCATGTGGTACATCAACAAACAGGGAGGGACTCATTCATACCCCCTATGCAGAATGACTCTGGACCTTTGGAATATGGCTCTGAGCTACAACATCCAGTTACAGGCAATATTTGTGCTGGGAAAAGAAAACACCCTAGCAGACATGTTAAGCAGAACCACCTCGGATGCTCACGAATGGATGCTACACCCGGACATCTTCAAGGCCATCACAAAGAAATGGGGAATGCCACAAATAAACCTATTCGCATCCCCACTCAATCACCAGCTCAAAAAATTCTGCACAAGGACATGCCACCCACTAGCATGGAAGGTGGACTCTCTATCCTTCAGTTGGAAAGGCCTGACAGCATATGCATTTCCACCTCTTCCTTTGATGCACAAGGTACTACTGAAAATCAAAGAGGAACGTCCAAGGATAATTCTGATAGCTCCGAATTGGCCAAGACACCACTGGTATCCTTCGCTGAGGAGCATGTCTCCGGGGAGAATGTGGCCAATACCCCTGATGCCTTTGATGTTAACTCAGAACAACTACAACATCATGCACCCAAACCTAAAAACCTTGCAACTGACTGCCTGGAACATCACATAACAGCTACTAACCCAGACTTATCCCAAAGGGTTAAAGACATTATCCTTGAAGCCCGCAGACCTTCAACAAGAAGGAACTATGCAGGAAAATGGAAAAGGTTTGTCATTTGGAGTACTGAAAGAGGAAAAGATGTCTCGAACATAGATATTGCTAACATCCTGGAGTACTTGCCTGTCTTTTCGCATCCTCTACTCAGGCAATTCCTCAGAGGGATCAAGAATGTAAAACCTCCTAGGAAACCACCATTATAAGCATGGGACTTGAACTTTGTGCTAGAAAAATTGACACTACCTCCATTTGAACCAGCAGCAACAGCAGATCTTCAACACCTATCATGGAAAACTGCTTTCCTACTGGCAATTACTTCAGCAAGGAGGGTTTCGGAACTACAGGCCTTAATGGCAGTACAACCCTTCCTAATCTTCCATCAAGATAGTGTCCATGAGAACTAATCCTACATTTATGCCTAAGGTGGTATCCAGAGTGTCTTTAAACCAGGCAATCCACCTACCTACCTTCTTTCCCAATCCACAGAACAGGGGGAAAGGCTGCTGCATACCTTGGATGTACATAGACAGTTACGCTACTACCTGGACAGAACCAAAAGTAACAGAAAAACTGACCAGCTTTTAGTAGCCTATGCAACAGGAAGGGAAGGAAAAGCAATTTCCAAACAGACAATCTCCAAATGGATAGGAAATTGCATAAGATTCTGTTACTCCTACCATGGAAAACCAGTTCCACAGAACATAAGACCTCATTCTACAAGGGCTACAGCCACTACCACAGCTTTCTTACGAGGAGTGTCAACCAAGGACATTATTGAGGCGGCTACTTGGACCTCCGTGCATACATTTGCCAAGCATTATAATTTACCTCTATACTCTAGATCCCGAGCAGGGTTTGCCACTGCTGTACTGCAAGGGATCCTAACTACACCATAATTTTTCTTCCTCCTCCCCTAGTTTGGCTGTGGTATTCTACCCATTTGTTATGACTGCAGATGCATCCTTGAAGGACATAGTACAGTTTTGTACCTACCATAAATGTAGATGTCCGAACAGGATAGCATCTGCAGTCAGGATTACCCACCCTCCTTCCCCTCTGTGGTACTCCTAGGGTATTTACCCTCCTAATAGCTAGCTAGGGGGGGGGGGGGGAGTCTCTTATGGTGTATTTGTTTGTATATATGTACATACATGCTTATTTTGTGTTTGCCTTCTACTATTTTGGAAACATTGGCATTTATCCAAAATTTAGCTTTCCTAGAGGGCAACTGGCATCTGGGGCAAGAAACACTGAGGAAAATGGCGTCGGCTGATGCCTTTATACCCGAAGACCAGCAGAGATGACGTCGGGTGAAGTGCGACATCAGCCGAAGCCGGACCCAGACTTTGGAATCCGGCCGACCGAAGGGCTGCCTGACGACAGGACAACCCATTTGTTATGACTGCAGATGCTATCCTGTTCGGACATCTACATTTATGGTAGGTACAAAACTGTACTTCGCACTGACGTCGGGGAGGAGGTGACAGCAACCGATGCCGGACCAAGACTTTGGAACTCAGGCCGACCTGGGGAACTGCCTGACTGCAGGATAACCTAATTGTAATGACTGCAGCAGTGTTTACACTCTAACATCTACATTTATGGTAGGTACAAAACTGTACTTTGCAGTCATTACATTTGGGTAATCTGCTGGCAGGTTGCCCTCAGTCGGCCTGATTAACAAAGTCTTGGGTCCTGCGTCGGTTGCCGTCCCTTCTTCCATGACGTCAGGTAGTCAGGGGTATAAAACATGCAGCCGACGCCATTACATCAGTCTTTCTTGACACGCTGTGCCCAAAGCAGAAGCAGTTCGCAAGTGCTGGTCGGCCGACTACTGAAATTTTCGTTTTCAAGTTTCAGAACTGAAGTCTTCAACTAAAAAGCTAAGTACCCCGTTGGGGAAAGTTTTCCTTGCTCCTTGCCAATGTCATTAAAAGTTAATAATTGCATTACTTGTGGGAAGCAAATACCTCATAACGATTTTCATTTGTACTGTATTCCTTACCTAGGCCCTGACCACAACGTACCTTGCTGTCTGTTTTGTGCTAAATTTAATCAACACGCTGTATATTTTTGCTTCAGTATATTTTGGCTTGCGCTTTAATTATCCAGAAATGTCGTCTGTTAGCAATCCAACTACCGGAATACCTAAAAAAAAAAAAAAAAAAAAAAAAAAAAAAAAAAACCCGCAAAGAAAAAGACAGGCCGTCGAGGTCCAAAACTGACTACGCTTCTCATAACCCAGTCGTCGGTTCGCCGGTATTCAGTGAGGTGCTTTCGCAGCCCCTGATACCTGCTACTTTTGATTCGCAGGCCTCTACTGAGACCCATTCGGAGTCCGGTATGCCGCGAGAGGCTTCAGTTATGGAACCCGCAGATGTCTCTACCTTAGATGTTTCTGGAGCCACTGTACAGGCACTGGCTTCTGAGGGTGTTTTCAGTCCTATAGGTTTGTATATTAGACCGATGCGATCTTCAAAACTAAGGCCAAAATCCTATGTTTTAAAAACTGACGCCTGTGCCACATGTGCAGGCCCCTATGCCTAAAAAACAAATAATCAAAATGGCTGAATATTTAATTACTCTGATCAGGTGTAGCCAACCTCCCCTTCTAAGAGGCCTAGGCAAGACATTGATTATGAATCTTCTGAACAGGATTCTATTTCTTCCGGCTCTTGTAATGAACAGGATTTGTCTATACCTACTTATGAGCACACAGATGCAGAAGATTCCATTCCTTCTGCTTCTCCCCCCTGAGGATTTTTCTTTTGGGGAAACGTTACATACCTTAAGGGAACATTTCTACTGGGAAAGTCAGGACTTCTCTGAATCTAAAAAGAGACTTGGGGATTTTCTTCTTCCTCAGCATAGGCCATTGGCTATACCTCCTGTTCTAGACATAGTTGATTATTTATAATCTAGTATGGTTCCTGATTCTCTGCCTCCGGCTCCTTGTAAGCCAGACAAATACTACAGGGTTCCTGACTCCCACAAATTCCTTTTCAAAAATCCTGTTGCAGATCCTGAAACCATTTCTCAGGGTCCCAAGGGCATTAAGGCCTCTACTGCTAAAAATCCTACCCCTTCTGATAGAGATTCCAGGGTGCTGGATAGATGGGGGTAAGAAGGATGTCCTTCAAGGATGCATCTGCAGTCCTAACATATGGGTTGTCCTGCCTCAGGCAGCCCTTCGGTCGGCCGGATTCCAAAGTCTGGGTCTGGCCTCGGCTGATGTTGCACTTCACCCGACGTCATAGCTGCTGTTTATTGGGTATAAAGGCATCAGCCGACGCCATTTTCCTCTGTCTTTCTTGCCGCGCGGTGCCCGAAGCAGAAGCTGTTCGCAAGTGCCAGTCAGTCAGATCCAGAGATTTCTACTACTGAAGACTTCTAAAAAGCTAAGTACCCCGTTGGGGACTCTTTCTTGCCTCAGCCGATGTCAGCAAAGTAAATAATTGTTTAACTTGTGGGAAACAAATACCTCATAAGGATTTCCACTCTTACTGCCTTCCTTGTTTAGGCCCAGACCACGACGTATCAGCTTGTCTAGCCTGTGCTTCCTTCAACTGACGGACACTTAGACGTCGGTCGGAGTTTGCAGAGGAGTTTTTTGGTCCCGCTTTTGCGTACAAAATGCCGTCGGAGACTCAGACTACTCAATTAGCTAAAAAGCGCAAGGAAAAGGGCCGACATTCGCGGCCTGCGGTTTCGGCTGAAACCACGGTTAGGCCAACCGCGAGTGTCTCTGTTTCGGCTGAGACCGAGCCCCTGGTTCTTCCTTAGGCCGAAAGCATGCCTCCGATAGCCGAGGCCTCACAGAGCATGGCTGAATCTGCTACTGAATTTACTGCTACAGAAGCAGACACCCAGGATTTGTCAGACACTATTCCTTTAGACATGTCTACCCTTGCACTTGGGGCTGCTAGACCCCCTGCTTCTATGTCTATCAAGGCTTTTGCCAGGGCTAAAGCAGCTAAATCTTCTAAGGCCTTACCTGCTAAAACTCCTTCACATAGGCCTACCTCTAGTTCTCAAATACTCAGCCTGGCTGAGGATCTCCTTTCTTTGATCAGGGGATCCCAACCTCACCCAGACAGGGCCTCAGCCCCCTCCAGACAAGAGGCCTAGGACTGAACCCCCGGAACCTGTCTCTACAGATTATTCCTCGGATAACTCAGACATTTCAGACCCTCACGAAGGCCCATATTCCCCTTATGAGGATTCTGATGCAGAAGACTCCATTCCTTCTGCTTCTCCTCCTGAAGAATTTTCCTTTGGGGAAACCTTGCATGCTATGAGGGAACACTTCCAATGGCAGGGCCAGGATTTTTCAGATTCAAGGAAAAGGCTAAGGACCTTTTTACACTTACCACAGCATAGGCCTTTAGCCATTCTGCCAGTACTAAGATGATGCATATAATGATGCCTGTACTGCCCCTGATTCTCTTCCTCCGTCCCCTGCCAAGCCAGACAGATATTACAGGGTCCCGGACACACACTACCATTTGTATAAGGCTCCTGTTGCAGACCCTGAAACCATTTCACAGGGCCCTAAAGGTGTGGCAGCTGCCTCTGCCAAAAACCCTCTTCCCTCTGAAAGGGAATCTAGAGCATTAGAGAGATGGGGTAAAAAGGTTTATACTTCTGCTACTCTTTCGGCCAGGGCCTTGAACTGTCAATTTCACATGATTCAGTACCAGGAATTTTTGTTAGACCAGCTAAATAAAAAACTGTCTTCTCCTGAACCTTTAGACTGCAAGTCCCTTCAGGATTTGGTACACAACTCTCAGTAGGTCAGTAACCATTTCTTAAAATGTGGCTATGATGCACTGGAGGCTTCCTTTAGATCAGTATGACTGGAACAGTGATTCGAAGGCATGCCTGGTTAAAAGAACAATCCTTACCAGACCATGTTAAGTCAAAACTCCTAGATGCTCCCATGGAGAAACAAAGTTTGTTTGGCTCCCCTGCACAGGAGGTTCTAAAGAAGGTGGAAGAAAAAGCAAAATCTGTCCAAACAGTCAAGGATTTCTTACAGGTCCAACCTCCGAGGTTTAGCAGAAATTGGCCTTCGAAGAATTGGTCCTTTCCAGACAACTCCAGAGCGCAGAGAGGCAGAAATAGATGCCCAAGAGGCAGAGGCCAATCTAGGGGTGCCTACAGGGGACGTCAGTGGCAACCTACCAACCAGAGAAGTACTGCCACAGATTCAACTACAACCACTTCCACAGGGCAGACACAATGACTTGGCTTTAGTTCCGCCTACCAGGGAACAACTGGAAGCACCCCTGGGCGGAAAGCTAGCCTTATTTTCCGACAACTGGCATTACATTACAGGAGATAAATGGACTTTACAAACAATAGACAAGGGCTACAGGTTTCACTTCCACACTCTACCAAAAAAGAGAGGAATGCCAAACCTACCACCAAGCCAAAAAACAGACGCTCTAAGACAAATCAACAACTTACTAAGGATGAGAGCTATAGAAGAGGTACCACCTATGGAACAAGGCCAAGGATTTTACTCCAGGCTTTTCCTTGTACCAAGAAAAGAAAATCAATGGAGACCTATTCTAGACTTGTCCGCACTGAACACATACCTCATTGTTCCAAAATTCAAAATGCTGACCCTCCAGCAGCTTCTTCCCATGCTGGGCAAGGAGTCTTGGCTGGTGACTCTAGATCTCAAGGAGGCATACCTGCACGTCCCTATACGACCAGATTGCAGAAGACACCTCAGATTTCTTGCAGGATCAGAGCATTATCAATTCTCAGCATTGTCTTTTGGCTTATCTACTGTGCCCAGAGTATTCACGAAATGCCTGGCATCAGTAATTGCTCATTACAGGCTTCAGGGAATTCAAATTTACCCATACCTGGACGACCGCCTAATACAAGCGGACAACAAGGCAAAGTTAACAAAAGATTTGGAAAATGTCTCACAACTGTTGCAAGCCTTGGGATACACAGTCAACATGCAAAAGTCAAGACTAGTACCATCCCAAAGGATAGCATTCTTGGGTGCAGAACTGGATACATCAACTCAGATGGCTTTTCTCACAGAAGAAAAACAAAAGCAACTACCAGTCTACTTCATGACATTAACAACACAAACTCAGCTTACTGCAAGGAAAGTCCTGCAAGCCCTGGGCTACATGGCATCCTGCATAATCTTGGTTCCGCATGCCAGGCTGCATATGAGAAAGCTACAATGGTACCTAAGGAATGTATGGTCTCAACACAAGCACAGTCTAGAAGCCCAGATTCCAATAATTCCATGCCTGAAGCAAGAATTCCTGTGGTGGGCTCAGGCCTGTCAGTTGAACAGAGGCTTGCCTTTCCACAAACCTCATCCAAGCCAGACCATCACCACGGACGCCTCAGACCTAGGATGGGGGCACACATGGTGGACAAGTGTATACAAGGCCTATGGACCCAAGACCAGCTGAATCTACACATAAATCTAAAGGAGATGCTGGCAGTGAAACATGCGATCCAGGCATTCAGACCACTCCAACAGGGTCATCTGCTGATAAGGACGGACAATACCACAGTCATGTGGTACATCAACAAACAGGGAGGTACACATTCATATCCTCTATGCCGGATGGCAATGGACCTGTGGAATGTGGCCCTGAATCTCAACATTCAACTTCAGGCCAGATTTGTACCAGGAAAAGAAAATTCTAGCAGACACCTTAAGCAGAACTACCACGGATGCTCACGAATGGATGCTGCATCCAGATATCTTCAAAGCCATAACAAAGAAATGGGGACTACCAGAGATAGACCTGTTCGCCTCCCCACACAACCACCAATTGAAGAAATTCTGCACAAGAGTATACCACCCACTTGCATGGAGGGTGGACTCCCTTTCCTTCAGCTGGAAAAACCTGACAGCATATGCATTTCCACCTCTTCCCTTGATGTACAAAGTTCTACTGAAGATCAGAGAGGATCAGCCAAGGGTAATCCTGATAGCTCCAGACTGGCCGTGGCAACATTGGTACCCGCTACTGAGAAGCATGTCTCGGACACACGCATGGCCTCTACCTCTATGTCCCTTACTTCTAACACAGGACAACTACAAGATCCTACATCCAAACTTGAAAACACTGCAGCTAGCTGCTTGGAATGTTGCATAAAACAAAATAACCCAGGTTTATCTCAGAGGGTTAAGGACATTATCCTGGAGGCACGCAGACCCTCCACAAGGAAGACTTATTCAGCCAAGTGGAAAAGATACCTCATTTGGAGTGCAGCAAAGGGAGAAAATGTCTCATTGGCAAACATAGCACACATCCTGGAATATTTAGCAGAACTGTTCCACAATGGCCTGTCTTACTCCTCCATTAAGATTCATGCATCAGCAATTTCAGCAGAATACAACATGGATCCTCCTGTCTTCTCTCATCCTCTCCTCAGGCAGTTCTTGAGAGGAATCAAAAATGTAAAACCTCCAAAGAAACCACCTTTACCTACATGGGATCTCAACTTTGTGCTGGAAAAGTTAACACTTCCCCCTTTTGAACCAGCAGCAACAGCAGAATTACAGTTCTTGTCTTGGAAAACTGCTTTCCTGCTAGCAATCACTTCAGCAAGAAGGGTATCTGAGTTACAGGCATTAATGGCAGTACAACCCTTCCTTATCTTCCATCAGGACAGAGTCTCTCTGAGAAATAACCCTACCTTTATGCCAAAAGTGGTTTCCAGAGTATCATTGAACCAAGCGATTCATTTACCTACATTCTTCCCCAACCCACAGAACAGGGGGGAAAGACTGCTACATACCTTGGATGTGCACAGACAATTATGCTACTATCTGGACAGAACTAAGACCAGCAGAAAAACTGACCAGCTTCTGGTAGCATATGCAACAGGAATGCAAGGAAAAGCAATTTCAAAACAGACCATCTCAAAATGGATAGGAAATTGCATTCGATTTTGCTACTCTTTTCATGGAAAGACAACTCCTGATAATATCAGACCTCATTCCACAAGAGCTACAGCCACCACTACAGCTTTCCTACGAGGAGTGGCTACCAAAGACATTTTAGAAGCTGCTACTTGGAGCTCCGTGCATACATTTGCCAAGCATTGTAATCTTCCCTTATACTGTAGATCCCGAGCAGGTTTTGCAACTGCTGATGTCCTTCAAGGATGCATCTGCAGTCCTAACAAATGGGTTGTCCTGTCGTCAGGCAGCCCTTCGGTCGGCCGGATTCCAAGGTCTGGCCTCTGCTGATGTCGCACTTCACCCGACGTCATAGCTGCAGTTCTTCGGGTATAAAGGTATCAGCCGACGCCATTTTCCTCAGTCTTTCTTGCCGCGTGGCACCCGAAGCAGAAGCTGTTCGCAAGTGCCGGTCGGTCAGAACCAGAGATTACTACTACCGAAGACTTCTAAAAAGCTAAGTACCCCATTGGGGACTCTTTCTTGCCTCAGCCGATGTCAGAAAAAGTGAATAACTGTTTAACTTGTGGGAAACAAATACCTCATAAAGATTTCCACTCTTACTGCTTACCTTGTTTAGGCCCAGACCACGACGTAGCAGCTTGTCTAGCCTGTGCTTCTTTCAACCGGCGGACGCTTAGACGTCGGTCGGAATTTGCTGAGGAGTATTTCGGCTCCGCTTTTGCTTACAATATGCCGTCGGAAACTCCGACTTCGCAATTAACTAAAAAGCGCAAGGAAAAGACAGACACTCGCGGTCCGCGGTTTCGCGAAACCGCGTTAAGTCAACCGAGTGTCTCGGTTTCGCTGAAACCAAGTCCACGGTTCTTCCTTCGGCCGAAAGCTTGCCTCCTACCGAGGCCTCATCCAGCATGGCTGAATCTGCTACTGAAATCCCACCTGCTCTTGCAGGTTCACAGGATTTATCTGATACTATACCTTTAGATATATCTACTCCTGCACGTGGAGCTGCTAGGCCCCCTGCATCCATGTCGATTAAGGCTTTTGCCAGGGCTAAAGCAGCAAAATCTACCAAAACTGTGCCTGCTAAGACCCCCTCTCACAGGCCTAGCTCTAGTTCTCAAATGCTTAGTCTAGCAGAGGATCTCATTTCTTTGATCCGGGGATCCCAACCTTACCCTGACAGGGCCTCTCACCCACCTCCAGAGAAGAGGCCTAGAGCAGAGCCCCCTGAGCCAGTTTCTACAGATTACTCCTCTGATGATTCAGATAATACAAACCCTCCAGAGGGCCCTTATTCTCCTTATGAGGACTCTGATGCAGAAGACTCCATTCCTTCTGCCTCTCCGCCTGAGGAATTTTCTTTTGGGGAAACCTTGCATGCTATGAGGGAACAATTTCAATGGCAGGGCCAGGATTTTTCAGATTCTAGGAAAAGGCTTAGGACCTTTCTGCATTTGCCACAGCATAGGCCTTTAGCCATTCCTCCAGTACTTACTGTTGTGGATGATGCATTTAATGATGCTTGTACTGCTCCTGATTCTCTTCCTCCGGCCCCTGCTAAGCCCGACAGGTACTACAGGGTTCCGGACACACATTATCATTTGTATAAAGCTCTTTTTGCAGATCCTGAAACTATCTCCCAGGGACCCAAAGCTGTAGCAGCTACCTCTGCCAAAAACCCCCTCCCCTCTGAAAGGGAATCTAGGGCCTAATAAAGATGGGGTAAAAAAGTTTACACTTCTGCTACTCTTTCGGCTAGGGCCTTAAACTGTCAATTCCACATGATTCAATATCAGGAATTTATGTTAGATCAGTTAACTAAAAAACTGTCCTCGTCTGAACCATTAGACAAAAAATCTGTTCAGGAAATGGTACATAACATTCAGCAGGTCAGTAATCATTCCTTAAAATGCGGCTATGATGCACTGGAGGCTTCCTTTAGATCAGCTATGACTGGTACAGTGATCAGAAGACATGCATGGTTAAAAGAGCAGTCCTTGCCAGACCATGTTAAATCAAAGCTCCTAGATGCTCCCATGGATAAGCTCAATTTGTTTGGCTCCCCTGCACAGCAGGTGCTGAAGAAGGTGGAAGAGAAAGCAAAATCTGTCCAGACAGTCAAGGATTTCTTACAGGTCCAGCCTCCAAGGTTTAGTAGGAACTGGCCTTCCAAGAATTGGTCCTTTCCAGACACCTCCAGAGCTCAGAGAGGCAGGAATAGGCGCCCAAGAGGCAGGGGTCAATCCAGAGGTGCCTACAGGGGACGTCAGTGGCAGCCCAACAACCAGCGAAGTACTGCCACAGATCCAGCCACCACCACTTCCACAGGACAATCACAGTGACTTGGCTCTGAGACCGTCTACCAGGGAACAACTAGAAGCACCCTTAGGCGGAAAGCTAGCCTTATTTTCAGTAAACTGGCATCACATCACAGGAGACAAATTGATTTTACAGACAATAGACCAAGGTTACAGGTTTCACTTCCATACTCTACCAAGGAAGAGAGGAATGCCAAACCTACCTCCAAATCAGAAGACAAAAGCTCTAGAACAAATACACCACTTACTAAGGATGAGAGCTATAGAAAGGGTACCGTCTATGGAACAAGGGCAAGGATTTTACTCCAGACTTTTCCTGGTGCCAAAAAAAGAAAACCAATGGAGACCTATTCTCGACCTGTCCGCTCTAAACACATACCTCATTGTTCCAAAATTCAAAATGCTGACCCTACAGCAGCTTCTTCCCATGCTGGGCAAGGAGTCTTGGCTGGTAACTCTAGATCTCAAGGAGGCATACCTGCACATCCCCATACGACCAAATTGCAGAAGATACCTCAGATTTCTTGCAGGATCAGAGCATTATCAATTCTCAGCATTGCCCTTTGGCTTATCTACTGCGCCCAGAGTATTCACGAAATGCCTGGCATCAGTAATTGCTCATTGCAGGCTTCAGGGAATTCAAATTTACCCTTACCTGGACGACTGCCTGTTACAAGCGGACAACAAAAACAAATTAGCAAAAGATTTGAAAAAGGTCATTCATCTACTGCAAGCCCTGGGATGCACAGTCAATATAAAAAAGTCAAGGCTGTTACCATCCCAGAGGATAACTTTCTTGGGTGCAGAGCTGGACACATCAAATCAAATGGCATCCCTCACAGCAGAAAAACAGAAGCACCTTCCTCTCTATTTCATGGCATTAACAAAGCAGAACCAGCTAACAGCAAGGAAAGTCCTGCAAGCCCTGGGTTACATGGCATCCTGCATAATATTGATTCCACATGCCAGACTACATATGAGAAAGTTACAATGGTACCTAAGGAATTTATGGTCTCAGCACAAGCACAGCCTAGAAACCCAAATTCCAATAATTCCATGCCTGAAGCAAGAATTCCAATGGTGGGCTCAGGCCTGTCAATCAAACAAAGGGCTGCCCTTCCACAGCACTCAACCAAGCCAGACTATCACAACGGACGCCTCAGACCTCGGTTGGGGGGCACACATGCTGGACAAGTGCATACAAGGCTTATGGACTCAAGACCAGCTGAACCTACACATAAATCAAAAGGAGATTTTGGCAGTAAAACTGGCAATTCAGACATTCAGACCATTTCTTCGACAGGGTCAATTGCTGATAAGGACGGACAACACCACAGTTATGTGGTACATCGACAAACAGGGAGGCACACATTCATACCCTCTATGCCGGATGGCAATGGACCTCTGGAATGTGGCCCTGAGCTTCAACATTCAATTACAAGCAATATTTGTACCAGGAAAAGAAAATATACTAGCAGACATCCTAAGCAGAACTACCACGGATGCCCACGAATGGATGCTGCATCCAGACATCTTCAAATCCATTACAGGGAAATGGGGACTACCAGAAATAGACTTATTCGCATCCCCACACAACCACCAATTGAAAAAATTCTGCACGAGGGCATACCACCCACTTGCTTGGAAGGTGGACTCCTATCTTTCAGTTGGAAAAACCTGACAGCATATGCATTCCCACCTCTTCCTTTGATGCACAAGGTGCTATTGAAGATCAAAGAAGACCGTCCAAGGATCATCCTGATAGCTCCAGACTGGCCGAGGCAGCATTGGTACCCATTACTGAGGAGCATGTCTCGGGAACAAATATGGCCTCTGCCCTAGTTCCCTTACTGTTAACACAGAACAACTTCAAAACCCTGCATCCAAACCTAAAAACACTGCAGCTGGCTGCCTGGAACATTGCATAAGACAAAATAACCCAGATTTATCTCAAAGGGTTAAAGACATTATCTTGGAGGCTCACAGACCCTCAACAAGGAAAACTTATTCAGCAAAATGGAAAAGATATCTCATTTGGAGTGCAGCAAAAGGAGAAAATGTGTCACTGGTAAACATAGCTAACATCCTGGAATACTTGGCAGAGCTTTTCCACAATGTCCTGTCCTATTCTTCCATTAAGATTCATGCATCAGCTATTTCAGCAGAATACAACATGGACCCTCCAGTCTTTTCACATCCTGTACTCGGGCAGTTTCTGAGAGGAATTAAAAATGTAAAACCACCAAGGAAGCCACCATTGCCTGCATGGGACTTGAACTTTGTGCTAGAAAAGTTGACACTCCTCCTTCGAGCCAGCAGCAACAGCAGAATTACAGTACTTATCATGGAAAACTGCTTTCCTGCTTGCAATCACTTCAGCAAGAAGGGTTTCTGAACTACAGGCATTAATGGCAGTACAGCCCTTCCTTATCTTCCATCAAGATAGTGTCCATGAGAACTAATCCTACTTTTATGCCAAAGGTGGTCTCCAGGGTATCTTTAAACCAAGCTATCCACCTGCCTACATTCTTCCCCAACCCACAGAACAGGGAGAAAGACTATTACATACCTTGGATGTACATAGGCAATTGCGCTACTACCTGGACAGGACCAAGAGCAATAGAAAAACTGACCAGCTACTGGTAGCATATGCAACAGGAATGGAAGGAAAAGCAATTTCAAAACAGACAATCTCTAAGTGGATAGGAAATTGCATTAGATTTTGTTACTCTTACCATGGAAAGACAACTCCAGAAAACATCAGACCTCACTCCACAAGGGCTACAGCCACTACTACAGCTTTTTTACGAGGAGTGGCTACCAAAGACATTTTAGAGGCTGCTACTTGGAGCTCCGTGCATACATTTGCCAAGCATTATAATCTACCCTTATACTCCAGATCCCGAGCAGGTTTTGCCACTGCTGTTTTGCAAGGGATCTTAGCTACACCATAATCTTATTATTCCTCCTCCCCCAGTTTGGCTATGGTATTCTACCCATTTGTTAGGACTGCAAGATGCATCCTTGAAGGACATAGTACAGTTTTGTACCTACCATAAATGTAGATGTCCGAGAGGTATGCATCTGCAGTCAGGATTACCCTCCCTCCTTCCCCTCTGTGGTACTCCTAGGGTATTTGCCCATCATCTAGCTAGCTGGGGGAATCTATTATGTTGTATTTGTTTATATATATGTATATACATGTTTATTTTTATTTTGCTCTCTCTTATTTGGAAACTTTTACATTTATCCATATTTAGCCTTCCTAGAGGGCACCTGGCATCTGGGGCAAGAAACACTGAGGAAAATGGCGTCGGCTGATACCTTTATACCCGAAGAACTGCAGCTATGACGTCGGGTGAAGTGCGACATCAGCCGAGGCCAGACCCAGACTTTGGAATCCGGCCGACCGAAGGGCTGCCTGACGACAGGACAACTCATTTGTTAGGACTGCAGATGCATACCTCTCGGACATCTACATTTATGGTGGGTACAAAACTGTACTTTTTGCAAGGCATCTTAACTACACCATCTTTATCTTAGTGCCTCCTCCCCCAGTTTGGCTATGGTATTCTACCCATATGTTAGGACTGCAGATGCATCCTTGAAGGACATAGTACAGTTTTGTACCTACCATAAATGTAGATGTCCGATAGGTATGCATCTGCAGTCAGGATTACCCACCCTCCTTACCCTCTGTGGTATTCCTAGGGTATTTACCCCTCTTTTAGCTAGCTGGGGGAATCTGTTATGGTGTATTTGTTTGTATATATGTATATATATATATATATATATATATATATTTTTATATTGTTTGCTCTCTACTGTTTGGAATTATTTGCATTTATCCAAATTTAGCCTTCCTAGAGGGCACCTGGCATCTGGGGCAAGAAACACTGAGGAAAATGGCGTCGGCTGATGCCTTTATACCCAGTAAACAGCAGCTATGACTTCGGGTGAAGTGCGACATCAGCCGAGGCCAGACCCAGACTTTGGAATCCGGCCGACCAAAGGGCTGCCTGAGGCAGGACAACCCATATGTTAGGACTGCAGATCCATACCTATCGGACATCTACATTTATGGTAGGTACAAAACTGTACTTTTACTCTTCTGCAACCTTGGCAATCAGGGCTTTAAACTGTCAATTTCATATGCTTAAATATCAACAGCATAGCATGGGACTGCTTAAACTGAAAATTATGAATTTCTGACTGTGTGGAAAATAAAGATTTACAGGATTTGTGCTGCGGTAGCGTTGTCGCCTCACAGTAAGATGCTGTCCAGTTCGATTCTCAGCTAGAGCGTCTTCTGCATGGAGACAAGCGTGAATGGGCGTTCCTTCATTGAAGGTTGTGCGTCAGGGCTGGTATCTCGGCACGTAAAAATCAACTACCAATCATTAGCGGATTGGAGTTGCGCTGTGGCGACCCCTAACCAGGAAAAGCCGAAAGACACAACAACATTGCATTCAGTTGAATAAGTCGGAAAGCATACTTTTGCAATGTGGTTTTGATTCTTTGGAGGCCTCTTGCAGGGCTGCTGTAACTGGGTCTGTGCTTAGAAGGCATGCTTGGCCCAAAGAGCAAACTCTGCCTGATCATGTTAAAGCAAAATTGTTCGATGCTCCTTTACAACAGGACCGTCTGTTTGGTAATAAGGCTGAAAAAGTTTTAAAAAAGATGGAAGATAAAGCTAAATCTATGCAAACTGAAAGATTTTCTTACAAGTGCAACCTCCAAGCTTTAGTAGGCACTGGCCTACTAAGAACTTGTCCTTTCCAGTTCCTTCGAGAGCCATTCAGGTCAAACCCAGACATTCCAAAGGCTCCATGTTTCAGTCACAAGGGACTTTTAGAACAAAACAATGGGGTGCCGCCGCCTCCAAATCTGGAAACAAGGCACCTCCCTATGGTAAACAGTCTCAATGACTTTCCTTTACACTTGCCAAACTCAAGGGATGGACACAGCAGTGCCCAATTTACTTCAGATTCTTTAATACTTAACTGAGGTGCTTCACAAGGGCCTTTCCTTTTCCTCCATCAAAATTCATGCCTCAACCATTTTAGCTTATTATAATGCAGAACCACCCCTCTTTTCTCATCCACTGCTGAAGCAATTCCTCAGAGGGGCCAAAAACTTAAGACCACCCAGGAGAGCCCCTACTCCAGCCTGGGACCTTAACTTTGTATTGGAAAAGCTCACTCTACCTCACTTAGAGCCAGCTGCAAGTGCAGAGTTGAAATTCCTTTCTTGGAAAACAGCCTTCCTTCTAGCCATCACTTCAGCAAGAAGGGTGTCTGAATTGCAGGCCCTCATGGCTGTGGGGCCTTTCATCATCTTTCATGCAGACATGGTTTCCCTCGGGACCAGTCCCTCCATGTCCAGTGTGGCCCTAAATCAGTGCATTCATATGCCAACCTTTTCTAATCCACAGAACAAAGGGGAACGAATACTGCACTCCTTGGATGTGCACAGACGACTTGGATTTTACTTGGACAGGACTAAATCTCTCAGGAAATCTGAACAGCTGCTTGGTTGCAAGAACAATATTTTACGGGTTATGAAACCTGATAAAGGGGGAGGGGTGGTTATCTACGATTCTGCTGAATGTTAACAAAATTAATTGTATATTATTGAATTCAGGAAATTGACATATCCTCCATTAATGAAGTAAATATAGGATACCACAAAATTGATTTATTTCTGGAAGAATTATTAGATGGTAGGATTGATAATGACCTGTACAATTACTTGAAGGTAGAGTATCCTATTATCAGTACTATTGTAGGTATACCAAAGGTGCACAAAAATAGAATAGATCCACCCTTTTTTCCCATAATATCTGGAAATAAATCTAAAACTTTTCCTTTTGGAACCGTAATTGACACTTGGTTGAAGCCTTTGTATAACAAAATAACTCTCATTGTAATTGATTAATGGGATTTTTTAGGAAGGATTGTGCCCGGATTAGTCAATCCGGACATTTTTTTAGTAACCATTGATGTAGTTGATCTCTCTTCAAGCAATAACCCAAGAGGAAGGTATGAGAAGGTTCAACAGTAGTAGTGGGAAGTATTGTAGTTTAGCCTGGGACAAAACGTCCTTGATCTTGGAATTTATGGAATTGGAGTTGACTCACAATTATATACTGTTCGGAGCAGAGTATTATAGGCAATGCAAAGGGGTTGCAATGGGAACGGCATGTGCCCCCATCTTTGCTAATTTGTTTTTACTCGACTGGGAAACAGAATATATATTGCAAACAGCTTGGAGAGAGAACATCACTTGCTATTTAAGATTTTTGGACAATATATTTATGGTATGGAAGGGTAGTGAGAGCAAGTTACAAGATTTTAAGGAATACCTAAATACCTCAAGTGATTACTTAGTTTACATTTAATATGGACAAGAATTCTATATCATATTTGGATACACTCATAAGTGTGGAAAATGGTAAATTTAAATCTAAAATATTTAGAAAATACAAGTTCAACAACTCCTATTTACAATATTCCAGCTGTCACCCCAATGGTCAAAAATGGAGCATTATAAAAGGCCAATTCATAAGAGCTGCTAGAATGACCTCTGACTATTTAGACTTGGTTACAGAATTAGATTTTATAGGTAACATGTTTAAGAATAGAGGGTACCCCACACACATAATTGTGGATATTAAGGAATATGTGAAGAAAGAATGGGGGGAAAACTATAAACCTATATTAGGTACAGGTTCGATTAAAATGTTAGGTGACATTTTGAATGAATGTCAGGACACAATTATACGAGGGCTTGTATACTTCAATATGCACCTTGCGTACAAGATATAAGGAAAATAAAGAATAATTAGAATATTTTGAAAACTGATCACAATGTATATAAAATGGTGGGCAGGCAACCCATGTTTGTCTCTAAAAATGGAAGCAACTTAAAGTGTGAGTTAGAGAGGAAAATAATGAAGAAAGACTGCAAGGGCAATGGGGCAGGTACTACCAAATGTGGTCTATGTAACCAGTGTAGTCTTATTAGGGTACCATCCCTAGTGTTGGAAGATATTAACAGGACGGAGGTAATATTTCAGAAAGGTAATTGTAGGACATCTCGTGTAGTATATTTGGCCAAATGTACGAAATGCCTCTGTTTATGTGGGCAAGACACAGATGCCTCAGGAACAGAATATATGATCATAGTTATTGTACGAGAAAAAAGATGTAAATAATGCTTTTTATGGATGCATCTGAATGTCAGCGACAGTTGTGACTCCTTAAATTTTGGCATTTTAGTGTATTAAAAAGACCCCAAGAGGGGGAAATAAAAGGAAAAAAATGGGTGAAAGGGGGAAGCCAGATGGCAGATTAAGTTAAATGCTTCCATTCACCCTGGAATAAATGAAAATATTTTCATTAAACCTATATTAGAAAATAGTAGCTAATCGGGCTCATGGACTTCACACTCTTTTATTTCCATTTGTGTTAATATTTAGTGTCTTCAGAGTACCTTAGATCATCATATAACATGCTGTCAGAGGTGTAGTCTTATTTATTCACATGTTTTATATTAAAATACTGTTATTTTATTCAGACGGGTTATTTATTATTGGGGGAGATTTATATGTTTGTAATACAGTAGGTATAAGGTATACATAATATAAGGTAGAGTTATGGAAGGATGGGGGACGAGTAACATAATACAAAATATTATAGGTAGAACAAATATGGATTGAAACAATACTGAAAGGGTGATCGCCAAGTTTTAAATGGACTGAGCACTTTAAATATGCTAGTGAATTATTTGAATTTCATTGAATTAATGCAGCGGATTGGATGGTGATAATATAAAAGACCGCTGTGGTAAAAATGAAATGTTCTGATGAAGTCTACGTGGGGGTAGATGAAAGCGCTTAACCTTTGTGATAGAAAAGGATTCAGCACTGCCAGGTTACAATTCATGTCATACCTTCCGGCCTTAGTTACCGGATCACAGTACAAAGGGCAGAGGTGTATCCATATTTATCAAGGATACCCATATCTCTAGGTTAGTAGCGCAGCATGATGTCCCAGAGATCATCCATGCGCAACTATCAGCAGGCAAAACCACATTTCAAGTAGTTGCCAGTTTTAGATCGCCCACCATGTCCCAAGATGATCACTCTGTATTCCTTGACATTGGAAAATATAAAGGTCCTACCCAACACCATAATCTTGGGTGATATCAACTACCCTGGTATAGACTGGTCGAACTACCAATGTTCCAACTCCTATGCTCAGCGATTCATAGAATTTATCAATTTAAATGCCCTTGAACAACTAGTATGTTCCCCCACTAGAGGGGACAACATATTGGATTTAATCATCACAAATATGGGCGCCCATTGTACCACACCCGTTATCACTCCCTCCTTGGTCAGATCCGACCACAAACTGATAACCCTGGACATCCTCACCCTTCCACCTCCCCCAGTCAAAGAAACCATAGTCAAAAACCTTTCCAAAGCAAACTTCAAACTACTTGCATCCGAAGTGGAAAGCTTGACTATTCTTTTGCAGAAGGACAATGATATCCAGGATGCGGAATCCTACACCAAGGCACTCTATATGCATCTTCAGGGATGCATGGACCGTGCTATCCCAAATAAAACCAAGACTCCTTCCTCAAGCAAGAAGAAACCAGTCTGGTGGACCTCGGCCATAAGCAAACTTTACAATAAAAGGACGAGACTTGTACAAAAAAGGCCAAATCTCAAGTAGAAAAATCATCCCTGATCAGCATTAGTAAGAAATTGAGGGCCCTCAAGTCAACTAAAGCTGATTTTGAAAAGAAAGTTGCCAAGGATAACTATAAGGCCTTCTATGGCTACGTCAAAAACCTAAATGGCAACGCTCAGGTCTGTTCTGAGCTAGTACAAAATGGAACAAAATACACTGACCCTTCTGACATTGCCAACATCTTGGCTGACAGGTTCAGTGCAAATCCCCACCCCCCCTCACCACCTACAGAGCCTATTACCATTCCAGGGGATTGTGCAAGTCCAATTATTACTGATACGTTAGTTAACAAGGCTCTATCTAAAGCTAAAAACACTGCCTCCATGGGACCAGATGGTGTCCCAGGCTGTGTCATACGCGAGCTCCAAAAGGAATTAACCCTGCAAATTAATACCCTGTTCAGTCTCAGCCTCTTTACAGGATATGTGCCCATAGAATGGAGTACGGCAACAGTGGACCTGCTACACAAGGGTGGGGCCACAACTGACTTTGGGAACTACCGACCAATAAGCCTGACCAGTCTGATCTGTAAGGCTATGGAGTGAATCATTATGGAACTCGTAAATGGAGAGATTGGGAACCTCCAGTCACTGGACCCCACACAGTTTGGCTTCGTAAAGGGCAGATCATGCCTCCTGAACCTGGTGGATTTCTTTGAGACAGTTACTCAGGCTATAGATAAGGGAAAGGAGGTACAGTCGGCTTACCTTGACCTTGCTAAAGCATTTGACACCATTCCCCATTCAGGTGTTACTGATAAACTCACCAGCCTAGGCATAAATCCTTACGTCACAAGATGGATCGCAAACTGGCTCTCTGACAGATCCCATAAAGTAAGACTAGCGGGATCTAGGTCAGAATCCAGACCAGTAACGAGTGGTGTGCCTCAGGGCTCTGATGTTCATCGTGCATACAGCTGCAGTAATAACATACGGGTTCTCTGCTGTCAGGCGGTCCCTCGGTCGGCCGAATTCCAAAGTCTAAGTCAGGCGTTGGTTGTTGTCGCTTCCTTTCCTGACGTCAGCGAGGCAGGAGTATACAAGACACAGCCGACGCCATTTTCTTCAGTCTTTTTTGCCGCATGGTGCCCGAAGCAGAAACAGTTGGCAAGTGCCGGTCGGCCAGCTCCTGAATTTACGAAAAATTTGGAAACTGAAGTCTTCATTAAAGCTAAGTACCCCGTTGGGGAAACTTTTCTTGCCTCAGACCGATGTCAGAAAAAGTTAACAATTGTATTTCTTGTGGGAAGCAAATACCGCATAAGGATCTCCATTCCCTTTGCATACCTTGTTTAGGCCCAGACCACGACGTCTCGGGCTGCCGCTTTTGTGCTACTTTCAATAAACGCACCATCAAGCGTCGGGCGGAGTTCGCCCAACATTTATTTGGTACAGCATTTGACTATAAAATGTCGTCGGAGACTCCGATTACAGTTTTGTCCAAAAAACGCAAGGACAAGGACCGACACGCAAGGTCAGCGGTCTCCGCAGACACCACGCCAAAACCGGCTACACGTGGTCCGGTTCTCAGCGAGACGCCTATGCAGTCCCTGACTAACGACGACACTTCTTTGGCGGGGTCTTCTGTACCCGAGACCGCAGGTACCTCTGCCCATACCCAGACTACAACCACCGAAGCCACTGTGAGCGTTGAGTCTCCTAATGTGGACAGGTGCACTTCCACCCATGGTGTCTTTAGACCCTCATCTTCTTTTTCCATTAAGGCCTTTACTAAATCCAAATCAGCCAGGCATCCCAAGAGGCCTGTTGCACAGGACCCATCCACAGGCTTCATGCCTAAAAAACAGATGCTTAAAATGGCTGAGGATTTAATTACTCTTATCAGGGGTTCCCAACCCCCTCCTGACAAGAGGCCCAGAGTGGAGGAAGATTCTCCCTCTTCTGATCAGGGCTCCATTATTTCAGAACACTCTGATGTAGAGGAACACTCTTACTCCCCTTTTGAAGATTCTGATGCAGAACAATCCATTCCTCCTGTATCTCCTCCTGAGGATTATTCTTTTGGGGAAACCTTGCACACTTTGAGGGAACACTTCCATTGGGAAGGCCAAGACTTTTCTGATTCCAAGAAAAGACTGAGGGAATTTCTTTTGTTGCCTTAACACAGACCTCTGGCGATACCTCCTGTCTTGGATGTACTTGATGATGTTTATTCGGAGGCTTGCCTTAACCAGGATTCTCTGCCTCCTGCCCCAGTCAAGCCTGATAGGAACTCTGTAGTACCTAACTCTCACCAATTTCTTTTCAATAGCCATAATGCTGACCCTGAAACCATTTCTCAAGGTCCCAAGGGAATGAAGGCCTCTACTGCTAAGAATCCACTACTTTCCGAAAGAGAGTCAAGATCCTTAGAAAGGTGGGGGAAAAAAGGTATATACCTCGGCCACCCTAGCCATGAGGGCATTACATTGTCAGTTTCATATGCTTAAATATCAGCAGTTTCTGTTATCACAATTAAATAAAATGTCTCAACCTGAACAACCAGATTTGAAGGAGTTGCAGGATATGATGCATAGTGCAGAACAAGTGGGTAAACACACTTTACAATGTGGTTATGATGCCCTAGAGGCCTCAAGTAGAGCTACTGTTACAGGATCAGTCATTCGTAGGCATGCATGGCTTAGGGAACAAATCTTGCCTGATCATGTGAAAGCTAAATTACTAGATGCTCCTTTACAAAAGGATGTGCTATTTGGTACTAATGTTGAGGAGATACTACGGAAAATGGAAGAAAAAGCCAAATCTATGCAAACTGTCAAAGCTTTTCTACAGGTTCAACCACCACGTTTTAGCAGAAATTGGCCTTCTAAAAACTGGTCCTTTCCAGCCACGGACAGGCCCCAAAGAGGTAGATATAGGCGCACAAGGGGCAGAGGGCAATCGCAGGGATCATATAGAGGCAGACAATGGCAAACTCCAGCACCAAGAGGTGGCGAAAACAATGCACAGCAATACAGGAAAGAAACCCAATGACTTCCTCCTTTCCATGCCAGCAAGTCTCAGCTGGCAGCACCCTTGGGAGGAAAGCTAGCATTATTTACAAGAAATTGGCATATGATCACAACAGACAAATGGATCCTGGACGTTATAAGCAGAGGCTACAGATTTCATTTTCTCACACTCCCAAAAATGAGAGGCATGCCAAACCTGCCACACAATCAAAGGGCAGAGGCACTACTACAAATTGCAAAGCTCATGGACATGAAAGCTATTCAAGAGGTACCTACTCACGAACAAGGTCAAGGTTTTTATTCCAGGCTATTTCTGGTACCAAGGAAAGGAACCGACTGGAGACCCATTTTGGACTTCTCCATCCTAAACACATTCTTACTCGTACCAAAATTCAAGATGCTCACATTACAGCAGCTTCTTCCCATGCTGGGCAAGGAGTTTTGGCTGGTAACATTGGACCTCAAGGAGGCATACCTGCATGTCCCTATCAGACAAAGCTGCAGAAGATACCTCAGATTTCTTGCAGGTTCAATCCACTATCAATTCTCTGCATTGCCGTTTGGCTTATCTACTGCGCCCAGAGTATTCACGAAATGCCTGGCGTCAGTAATTGCCTACTGCAGACTTCAAGGGATACAAATTTACCCTTATTTGGACGACTGCCTGATCCAAGCGGACAGCAAGCACACACTTCTGGAACATCTGGCTTATGCAACACGGTTACTGAATGCTCTGGGATACACAATCAACAAAGAGAAATCCAGGCTAACACCAGCTCAGAAAATAACCTTCCTGGGTGCCAACTTGGACACAAACACCCAGATGGGCCTATCTTACGCCAGAAAAGCAGAGGCAACTAACTCAGTACTTCAAAATGCTAGCAAATTGTACCAGGCTTACTGCAAGGAAAATCCTGCAGGCTCTGGGCTTCATGGCATCTTGCATTCTTTTAATTCCATGTGCAAAGTTGCATATGAGGAAACTTCAATGGTACCTAAAAAATCTATGGTCTCAAAACAGCCACAGTTTGGAAACGATAACACCAATAATTCCATGTTTGCAAAAGGAATTTCTATGGTGGGCTCAAGCATGTCAGACAAACACAGGTCTCCCATTCTGCAAGCCTCAAGCAAATCAAGTCATCACAACAGACGCCTTAGATTACGCCTGGGGGCCGCACATGACAGACAGGTGCATTCAGGGCAAATGGTCCCAAAAGGAAAAGCACCTTCACATCCATCAAAAATAAATGCTAGCAGTGATGCATGCAATTACAGCTTTCAAGGACCTCCTACATCCAGGACAATTATTGATAAGAACAGACAACACCACAGTTATGTGGTACATAAACAAACAAGGAGGAACACATTCATACCCTCTGTGCAGACTAGCCATGACACTTTGGAACATGGCTCTGGAATGGCAAATCGAGCTTCAAGCACAGTACTTGCCAGGTTTGGAAAACACGCTGGCAGACAATCTAAGCAGAAATATGATAGATCTACACGAATGGAAGTTGCATCCTCAAGTGTTTACAAAGATAATCCAGGCGTGGGGGAGGCCAGACATAGATCTCTTCGCCTCCCACAGGAATCATCAATTGGAAAAGTTTTGTTCAAGGACCTTTCATCCAAAGGCCTGGAGAGTGGACGCCCTGTCATTCAGCTGGACAGCATGGACAGTTTACGCTTTCCCACCTCTGCCCAAGGTGCTCTTGAAAGCAAGAGCAGACAGACCAAAGATGATACTGATTGCTCCAGACTGGCCAAGACAACACTGGTACCCACTCCTGAGGAGCCTAACGCATACTCCTCCCTGGTCCTTACCTCTAATGCCTCTTCTGCTGACTCAGCACAACTACAAAACTCTTAACAGTCAGCTAACACTCTATCTCGCTGCATGGAAAATTCCTTAACACCTCAACAGACCTTACTCTCCAAAGAGGTACAGGATGTCATTTTGGAGGCCAGGAGGCCATCTACTAGAAAGGCTTACTCAGCAAAATGGAAACGGTTTTGGTCTTGGAATGAGAAAAAAGGCCAGGACCCTACAAAACTAAATTTGCCTCAGGTATTACAGTATCTAGCTGAGCTGCTGAACAGTGGACTCTCATTTTCCTCCATAAAAATCCATGCCTCAGCCATTTCTGCAGAATTCAACACGGATCCACCCTTATTCTCTCACCCACTCATAAGACAGTATCTCAGAGGGGCTAAGAATATAAGACCACCAAGGAAAACAACCAGTGCCAGCCTGGGATCTTAATTATATTCTAGAAAAATTAACATTGTCTCCCTTTGAACCAGCTGCTTAAACAGATTTGCAACATTTGTCCTGGAAAACAGCCTTCCTTCTGGCCATTACCTCAGCTCGTAGGGTTTCAGAACTACAAGCCCTCATGGCTGTGCAGCCCTTTCTCATTTTCCATCAGGACAGGGTTTCCCTTCGAACCAGCCCATCATTTATGCCTAAGGTGTGGTATCCAGGGTAGCTTTAAATCAAGCCATACACTTGCCTACCTTTTACCCCAATCCTCAAAACAAAGGGGAAAGGCTGCTACACTCTCTTAAAACATCCATAGACAGCTACGTTATTACTTGGACAGAACAAAGTCTTTTAGGAAATCACAACAACTTTGTGTCCTATGCTGTAGGAGCTCAAGGGAAGCCAGTGACCAAACAGACAATTTCAAAATGGATAGGCCACTGCATACGGTTTTGTTACTCCTATCATGGAAAATCTGTCCCTACAGGCATCAGATCCCACTCCACCAGGGCCACAGCTACCTCTACAGCCTTCCTCAGAGGAGTTCCTACCAAAGATATTTTGGAGGCAGCCACTTGGAGTTCTGTGCATACCTTCACAAAACACTACCACCTGCCTTTATATTCCAAAACTAGAGCAGGCTTTGCTACTGCTGTGTTGCAGGGCATTCTGGCTCATCCCAGTTCTACCTAGTGCCTACCACCCTGTGCGTAGCTTTGGGATTCTACCCATATGTTATTACTGCAGCTGTATGCACGATGAACATAGTACAGTTTTGTACCTACCATAAATGTAGATGTTAGAGTGCTAATACAGCTGCAGTACAGATTTCCCTCCCTCCTACCCCTCTTGGTAAAGGCTTAGGACCTAACCCCTCTTCATACAACCTGTTTGGGTTATCCTTCTATGGTATATTTGCTTGCAACTACTGTTTTTTGATTGCATTGCATGTATATAAATATAATTTATGTCTTGCCTTCCTACTGGGGGCACCTGACATCTGGGGCAAGAAAGACTGAAGAAAATGGCGTCGGCTGTGTCTTATATACTCCTGCCTCGCTGATGTCAGGAAAGGAAGCAACAACAACCGACGCCGGACCTAGACTTTGGAATTCGGCCGACCGAGGGACCGCCTGATGGCAGAGAACCCATATGTTATTACTACAGCTGTATTAGCACTCGAACATCTACATTTATGGTAGGTACAAAACTGTACTTTCTGGGGCCCCTCCTGTTTGGCATATACTTCTCAGAAGTACAGGCAAGCACGGAAGGGCTGTG
>NC_056737.1:28047295-28095194 GCF_019279795.1 Protopterus annectens | reverse complement strand
TGCCAGAAATTGTTGACTTTTGTGGTGTTTTCATCTGGACTAAACAACTCTCCTTTGTAAACAGATGTCCTCCTCGTACCTTTTTACCAGCATTATGCAAGATCTTTTTGGATGAAAGTGCCCCTGATAATGTTTTAGAGGTGACTGCTCGTGCCATAACTTATTACCTGGATGTGTCTGCAGAATGTACCCGCAGGATCGTGGGTGTAGAGGGTGCCATTAAAGCACTTTGCAACCGTTTAGTTGTTGTGGAACTCAAAAACAGGACCAGTAGGGATCTGGCGGAACAGTGTGTCAAGGTAAGTGCTGCATTAATAATTAGCAGAAAGGCACTGCTAGATTCATTTAATGTCAGCAACTTTTTGTTATCAAATGGGCTTTTGAAAGTAAGGGTTACACCACTGGCCTGGAAACTTTGTAGAGCCAAAGGATTAAGAAAGGATTGCTGGCTAATGTCACTTTTTATTTTACCATTTTTAAAATTCTACATGCATTACTACTTGGTCATTTTATGGCCATCTAACTGGCTGTGTAGAGAAGTCCTTTTTGATGAGTCAAGACAGGACAACTATAAAGTGAAATTTATTGAGTACTTGGTTAACACGAAGGAACAGATAGTGGCCCAAGATAGTGGGCTTGTGTACATGTTGGTTTACAAAGTCCATGAAAAAGTGGGAGAAAGACAAATGCAGATTTTGTAAAACAGAGCAGTAAACAGTTGCACTTCTTGTTACTGGGTTTGCTACAGTCGTGTCTGAGCCCCTGTTTATTGAATGGCACAGTAATGTGACAAGACTGCTTACTGGAGAGTTTGCAAACTCTGCAAAATAGGAGGAGCTGGGAAGCATTTGGAAATGGGAACCACATAATATTGACTGAAGTTCATATCATTTGAGATCATGTATTACCAATAGTTCAAAAAACAAATGCAAGACAAACCAGATAGTTCAAAAAGCAGTACAAGAAAAGGCAAATTCAGCTTTTATCTTTGAAATTACTACATACCATGATTATAGTGTCTTATGTATGGAGAGAGAGAGAGAGTCATAAAATAGCAGGATTTGCAAGTAGAGCGGGTGGACGACAATCTAGACAGTTCCAGTAGTTTAAGGAGAAACCGGACTAATAGATTATTTGCAGTTGTACTTAAGTATGTTACCAGTGCATGTAGCCCCATATGAACTGCACGAGAAGACAATTCTGGGTACATTGTGGGTGCTCAGTAGAGTACTCTTGGCTAACTAAGACTGAAACAATACTAATTTCATATACTCTAATCATTTTCCGACTGTGGAATGGGGCACATCTTGTTTTAGACACTCAAACAACTGGAGAAATTAAAAAAAAAAAGGCTTGTGCTTGGCTACGTTAGGGGAAGCCTTTTTTGTTTAAAACGTTTTATTAACAATATTTTAATTTTTATACTGTGCAGTCTTCAATGCATGGTACAGATATTTTTTTAAATAAGCATTTGGTACTGATGCAATCACTTTGACTGAATGTTAATGTAACTCTAATAGACTTAACTTTGCTAGACAAGTCACTGCTTGCATTTAACTTCTAACAATTTGCTGTTAAGCATGTAAATCTCTATATCACAAATGGCAGGTCAGTCGATTTCCAGATTGATTTTAATATTGCTTAAAATAAACTATTTGCAATATAAGTTGAGATCGAACATTAGTTACATTGTATTACAAATCTTAATTTATTTAGTAAATGTACATCTTGAGTGCTTTCTTTTGTCATTGTCCTCATCAAGCTCAGATTTCTTTGTTTCTGATCTGTAGGAGTTCATAGGTTACTAGGCTATCAGCCCTTGGGCCTATACAAGCCTAGCCATAACAATTCCCTGGATCTTTCTTCCCACAATATTTACTTCCCTGGATCCCCTATCTAGCAGAGCGACTGGCGTGATCCCTGGGGTGAATTTCCTATCTCCCATCCAATCGTCAAGGTTCCCTTTGAAAGAGGGCCAAGGAGGAGCTTGCTTCATATGTATGGGCAGTCTATTCCAGAATATGTGGATTCTCTGGGTCAGGAACCTATCCCTCCAGCATGTTTTATTCATTTTGATGGCAAGGTTTAGATCCCTGGAGCGTGTGGCTCTGAGGGATTGGGATTTCTTTAAGTGGAGCGTGTCCAACAGCTCAGGGTTTGACATGGCCTTGTATGTTAAGCAGAGATTGCCTCTGAGTAGACGATATGCCACAGAGTATAGCTGGAGTTTTTTTTAGATGGTCAGCATAGGGCATCTGCTTTAGGCCTGTGATTCTTTTATTGAGGTATTTCTGTGGCATTTCCAACTGTTGCAGATGTCTTGTGAGGTATATTACTCTGTAATGGGTCTAATGAGGGATAAGAACAGTGTGATAATGGCCTCCTTTTGTCCTGGATGAAAAGCCCTTAGTGATGAGGTGTGCCACACAGAAGGATTTCTTGACTGTTGTGGCAATGTGGTTATCGAAGGTGAGACCACTGTCCATCTGTGAGCCTAAGTCTCTCATCACACTTTGTGTTTGGTGTACTGCCACCTATGTGGTAATTCATGATGGGTACATGTTTTTTCCCAAAGGAGATAACTGTACATGTTCTGTAGTCCTATCTCGCCTTCGTTCTTACATATGGGTTTGGAGCTGATCCTCGTCTCCGACTTGGCCGATTACAAAGCTCGAAGTCTCTCAGTTGGCTCGTGGCAAGGTAGGTATCCCATAGTGCACTAGTAAGAATCCCCAGATTTCATTTGCTGTGTCTACGAGTTCAGAAGTGCTCTCTTTATTGGCTGTGGCTAAGTTTGATTTTTCTTCATTATTGTTCATAGTGTTAGTTTTTTCATAATAGTATTAGTTTATATAACTTAGTCGTTATTATAGATAGAAAATATATAGTGTGTTTTTCAAAATTTGCAAAGTTGTCATTGAAAACTTGTTGGCCATTGCTTCCGCAGGCCCTTTTATCCCAAGTGGTATCACTTTCTTGGTGTGCTAGTTTTTTTGCTATATTTACATATCTTAGCGCAGGTCTGTGTTTTGGTTAGGACCTTTTCTAATGTATTTTTCGCTAGAATAGTAGTATATAATTGATAGCTGTGTGCAGTCTTTTATTAATTCTGGTTAGCTAGTAGCGTGTTGAATTATTGCAATTTTTGCAGCAAATTCTTGACATAGCTTCCCAGTTTACGGCTAGGTCCGTTTAAGTTAGAGGACCTTGTCCTCTATTGTTTTTTCCTTGGGTGCAGTGATTCTTGCAGGGCTTGGCCAGTTTAAGTTTGAGGACCTTGTCCTCTCTTCCTGCTTTTCCCCTCGTGTTTGTGTTAGTGAAAAAATGTCTAAGGATCATAAATCTTTGGGTTTTAAGAAGTCTCTCAAATGCTCTCAAAAAATGTCAATAACTGACGGACAATATTGTTTAATGTCTCTGTGCCATACATCTTCAGGAAACTTGTTCCTTCTGTCATTCCTTCAGCTCTCGAGTCTGTTAGAAAAAAGAGCTATCCGGCATGTGCCCCCAGACCAGTCCTGATTAGGCGTTTACTCTAGGTTCTTTCTGGTGCCAAGAAAGACTGGGGACTTAAGGCCGATCCTCGACCTGTCCACAATGAACCTTTTCGTTGCCAAGGAGAAATTCCGGATGGTCACTCTTCAATCCATCCTGCCCTTCTTACAGGAGGGAGGACTGAATGTGCTCCATAGACCTCAAGGATGCGTACTACCATATTCTCATGGACAGACGGTTCAGGAGGTTTCTCCACTTTCGGCTAGGGGCCAGTCATTACCAGTTCAGGGTTCTACCCTGCAGTCTCACCACAGCCCCTAGGGTGTTCACCAAGGTCATGGCAGTTGTAGCGGCCCACCTGTAGCTCCAGGGCATACAGGTCTTCCCGTGCTAGACGACTGGCTCCTCCCCGCCCCCACCAGGCATGTACTCTCTCTAGCCAGGGACTTCTTCCTCCATTTATCATCCCAGTTTGGGATCACTGTAAATGTCAAGAAGTCGTTCCTCCAACATGTTCAGGTTATAGACTTTATAGGGGCCAGGATAGATTCCCTTCAGGCCAAAGCTTTCCTAATGCCAGACAGACTTCACAGCATGACTGCTCCATGTACTAGCTCTTCAGTCTTCTGCTCCCCCAGCAGAGCTAGTCCTGAGAGCTTTGGGGTCCATGGCTGCAGCGATCAATTTGATCCCTTACGCTCGTCTGCACATGAGGGTTCTACAGTGGACTTTGCCAGTTCAGTGGTCCATTCTACACCATCCGCTAGACTTGCCGATTCCCCTCAGCATGGTTTGCAGGAACTCCCTCATGTTGTGGCTCCAATCCCGAGCCCTTCGGGAAGGACTACCTTTTGTTATGCCCCTACCCCAGGCCACAGTGACCATGGACGCCTCCCGCCTAGCGTGGGGGGGGGGCATTATGCGGGCAGGACTGTCCAAGGCATGTGGACTCAGATGGAGACCGTTCTGCATATAAAAGTACTGGAGATGAGGGCGGTCCTTTTAGCGTTGCAGGCCCTTCATGCCTTCCTCCGGGGACTACTGCAGTCCAGTCAGACAATATGTCGGTGGTCTGGTAGATCAACAAACGAGGGGGGGGCAGGTCTTACCCTGTTTGCCGAGAAGCCATGAGAATTTGGGAATGGGCGATCACCAACCGCTTCCTGTTAGCAATGCACATTCTGGGTCTGGCCAACTTTCTGGCGGACAAATTGAGCAGAACTATCCAATCTCTTTGAGTGGTCTCTGAATTCTTCCGTAGCGGACCAGATCTTCCTCAAGTGGGGTCAGCCTTGCTGCGATCTCTTCGCATCGCCTTCCAACACAAAGTGCAGCGAGTTTTTCGCTCTAATTCCTCCTTTAGAGGAAGCCCCCAGAGATGCTCTAGTCCATGCTTGGCCGCCCGGTCTTCTTTATGCGTATCCACCACTTCTGCTGATGACCAAATTTTTGCAGAAAGCTCGTCAATTGAGCAAGATTATCCTCATAGCCCCATTCTGGCCTCGTCAAGTCTGGTTCCCCTGCCTACGGTCTCACCTCATAGCTCCTCTCTGGATCTTGGATCCCATTCTGGATCTGATCTCTCACCCCTCGGGAATGGCCCCTCCGAACCTGGACGAGCTCAAGCTCTCAGCTTGGCTGATCCAGTTCCCTTAGTTGCCAGGACTCCTGGTGTCTCTTCCTTAGTCAAGTCCATTCTGGTGGCAGCACATAAACCCTCTACCAGGAAGATTTGCAATAGTAAATGGAAACGTTTTTCCATTTGGGCTTCACGTAAGAACTTGTATCCCTTTACTGCTCCTATTCCAGCGGTTCTAGAATTCTTGTCTCATTTTTCAGCAGGGGGCCAGTTCATCTACTGTAAAGATTCATCTGGTTGCTTTTTCCCACTTCCATATTTGGGACAACTTTGGTTCTCTCACTGCTACCAGAGTTTTGTAAGTCCTTTCCAAAAGGTGCCTTTCTTTTGAGACTACCTTTTAGAATTTCATCCCCACCGTGGGATCTGACCTTGGTTCTTCAGGCATTAGTTGCGCCGCCGTTTGAACCCACAGCTTCCGTTGATCTGAAATTCTTGTCATGGAAGACTGCCTTTTTGGTAGCCATTGCCTCAGCCAGGAGAGTGTCAGAGCTTCAGAGCTTCAGGCTGTTAGTATCAAACCTCCATACCTTATATTTCACAAGGACAGGGTATCTGTCAGGACTAACCCATCCTTTCTTCCCAAAGTTGCTTCTGAGGCTAACATTAATCAATCCATTAATTTGTCGGTATTTTTCCCTAATTAACAGAACAAAGGGGAGTGTAAACTTCATTTATTGGATGTTTACAGACAGTTAAATTTTTATTTACATAGGACGGCTGTCTTTCGTAGATCTGACCAACTTTTCGACTCCTTTGCAAAAATCTTTTACAGGGAAAACAATTTATAAAGTGACTCTTGCCAGGTGGATTTCGAGTTGTATCCTCTTAGTATATAGATAGTCTGGCTTGCCAGAACCAATGGGAGTTCATGCTCATTCCACAAGTTCTATGGCAACGTCTGCTGCATTCTGGTCTAAAGTTTCCCTGGATGACATTTGTTCAGCGGCTACCTGGGCGTCCTCTCACACCTTTATTTCTCATTATAAACTAGATTTGGTGTCTAGAGGAAGGGCTGCTTTTGGCTCTGCAGTGCTCCGGAATATTCCTCCTTGAGGGCCTCCCAAGATTTCGGGTAGCTGGGAACTCTATCCCACAGGTTGCTGATCAAATGAAGTTAACTACTTCAGATAAAGAAGTTATGTACTCACCATAATGTTCCATCTGAGTAGGTAACTTCATTTGTCAACAACCGTCCCTCCCCCTAACCTGGATGGTTATTTAGCTGAACTCGAGGTTTGGATGCTCGAGTTTTGTTTAGTCTCAGAGTCAGGTTTCTCAGGTTGTTTGTTTTGTTATTTTGTGCAGGTGGGAAACCCGATCTGAGGATTGGAAGGAGGTTGCAGGGTAGTATGGGTAAGGGGGAGGAGCTTGGAGCTCGGATCTTTAGCTTGGTATGCTGCCGGCTTGGATCCGTATCAATCCATAACCCACATGTTTCTGACAAATTAAGTTACCTACTTGGATGGAATGTTATGGTGAGTACATAACTTCTTTTTCTGTCTTTTTTTTTTCTCAAAATAAACTCAAAACAGCTTCGGTCCAAACTGAAAACAACTTAAAACAGATACTGGATACTCGGTGACTGAATGAAAACCGGAAGTAACCACACAGCCAGATATAAATTTAGCGCTTTCTTCCACTCTTTATTTTTAACGTGAACTTCCTCAGAAAAACCAGGAAGTCTCCCAAACTCCTGGTTTTATACTTACAAACAGGATATGATGTAACTTTGCTTATACAATTCATAATAAGTATTCTGATGAATATTCTATAGGAATAAATATTCTATTCAAATATCAAAATGAAATGACATAATATTTTATAAAAAAAAGTATTTCTATATTCAAAATGTATACCATCTATATCTAAATGTTCTACAAATTATAAAAATATTTGACACACTAATATACATGAATGAGTTGTTACAATAACTAAATAAAACAATTGATTAAGAGTTATTGAGGAAACTAAAAATGCAAATAAAAAGGTGTGCATATATTTCACTTTATGTGCATGTGTCTGTCTGCATTTCTCTCTACGCTCCCCCCCACACACACACGCACACACACCCCTATGTGTATTGGGAATAAATACACCCATAGATATTCTGAACACTTGTATAATGGGAGTGTGTGTGTACACAAAAAAACATACATATATATATATATATATATATATATATATATATATATATATATATATATATGTTTGTGCACAAACACGCACCCCTCCATGTGTCTGGGCGTATAAGATAGTCCCCCTAAAATGTTCAACTAAAATCCATAATGTCATCTCCACACTAACTGAATCTAGAAAAATAGTGAAAGAAAATATTTCTCTAATTACCTCTGTGATAGGAAGCATTTGATGTTAATCGCTTCGTTCAAACCTGGGGGTTCATCTGCTCCTAAGCACAACTGCCATAGTGTCTCTTTTTTTGTTCTAATTTATTGTTTAAATCACCCAACAGCAAACCTTTCTCCACAAAGTCTAGGACAAAAAACTCAAACTTCTTAAAATCCAAACAAACACATGGAGGGGTGCGTGTTTGTGCACAAACATATATATATATATATATATATATATATATATATATATATATATATATATATATATATGTATGTTTTTTTTGTGTACACACATTAAGTTTCACACACTCACATTATACAAGTGTTCAGAATATCTATGGGTGTATTTATTCCCAATACACATAGGGGTGTGTGTGCGTGGGTGTGTGTGGGGGGAGCGTAGAGAGAGAAATGCAGACAGACACATGCACATAAAGTGAAATATATGCACACCTTTTTATTTGCATTTTTAGTTTCCTTAATAACTCTTAATCAATTGATCTGAAGTAGGATATTCATTTGTCTGCAACCTGTGGGTTATGGATCCGATATCGGATCCGAACTGGCATGGTTTTCCAGCTATGGATCCAAGCTCTCAGCTCCTCCCCTCACCCATAATGCCCTGCTCTACCCTCATGACCTCAGATCTCGTTTGCCGCGCTGGTGACTGAATTGGTATCTATAGCTCTCAGCTAAGTGCTAGTTTTATATCTGTTAATTCAGAATTTTTGAAGTTTTTTGTGCATTTTTGTGTGAAAGTTTAGGTATCCCTCTTTGATAGTTTTATTTAGAGTCAAATTAAGTATTTTTTTTTTCCCTCCCCTCGCTGTTGGCGTAGTGTGTGTGTGTTGGGCCTGTGTGTCTGTATTTGTTTTAGTTACTTTTAATTAGTAGCTGTATAGATTTGGATGGCTGAACAGCCCAAATCTGTATTCTCTAAATGCTCCGAGTGTGGCCATAAGCTCTCCCCGGCTGATGGCCACACTCGGTGTGTTAGGTGCCTGGGGGTTGAACACCTCACATCTGGATGCTCCATTTGTGCAGGGTTCAACCCCAGGGCACTGAAGGAGCGGAGGTCCAAGCTTGTCTTGGCGGGCCTTTTACCGCCGGACTCTGCTCCGACCTCCGCTCCTTCGGGAGTAACCGTGGTTTTGGTTATTCCCTCCGTGGCACCCCCTCCTGCTCCTGGGACTCAACCTCCCGTTTCTGGAGAGGAGAGGGATGCTAGGAAAAAGGACCGGAGGGAGAAGCACCACAAGCGGGCCGAGACCTCTGTTTTGGCCCCTCCAGCCAAGCGGGCTTCTCCCCCGGCTCCGTTGTCGGCTCGGTCTCCTCCTTCTCGGCTCCGGTCCCCAGTGTGCTTTTCACCGGGTCCTGAGGAGGAGGAGACCCGATCTCCGTCGAGGCTATCGAGGAGGCACTCCAGGCCTACCTCGGTAGCCTCGTCGAGATCCACATATAGCCTCGATGCGGATCTGGACCGGATGATGAGAAGATTCATCCAGGCCCAGATGCAGATGGAGTGTCTTGCCTCCCCTCTGGGGAGCACAACACCCTTTTAAACCTATTGCTCCTTCTCCGACCCGCTATCCGGGTTCGAGCAGCTGGAGCCGAGCAGCCGAGCCGGGGTGGGTCGGCGCCGATAGTACTTGGTACTTCGGATCCGACCCTGCCCTCGAGTGCGTCGGATCCGACTTCTCGGAGCCTGGATCCGAGCCTCGGATCCAGGGGGATCGGTGCTCCTTCGGCGCCGTCTGTGTCGGAGCGCACTGTCCCTTCGGATCCGAGCGCTTCGGCGCCGGCTCCGATCCACTCTTCGGATCCGAGGGGGAGCCGATTGTCGGATCCTTTGGTCGAGGTCGGCTCCCCTTCGGCGTTTGATGTAGTGGAGAGGGCCCTGTTGAGGGTCTCCGGACCCCCGGCACTTGTTCTGGCTCCGTCCCGCGCTCCCTCTGCACTGGGCCAGGCTTCCACCATCCGGCCCCTAGGACAGCCCGCTTCTATGCCCCAAGTTGCTCCTATGGATCAAATTGCTGCTTGTGAGGACTCCTCTGACAGCCCCCCAGAGGATGTCCCTCGCAAGCATACGTGCAAAAGGAGGCACATTGACTCCCCCGAGTCTCTCACAGAAGACACGGACTTGGAGGAAGGGGAAGGCTCCCCACGGTCACCCCCCGAGGATGTCTCATTTGGAGACATCATGGAAATGCTCCGTATAAGGGGGGGTGGTCTGCCCCCAAGTCTTCCTCGGACGAGTCCGTGTTCTTGGAGGCATTTGAAGCGGGCCCGTCTACCTCTTGGGTGTCCCCCCCTGCCGACCCCCTGGTGGACCTTATTACCACCAGGGCGTGGAAGGAACCGGACACCGTGGAGCCAATTCCTAAGAGGCCAGATAGGATCCTTAGCCCTCCGTCCGACCGTGCCCATTGGAGTAAGGGGCCTCCGGTAGATGCCATGTTGGCGGCGGCCACCAAGAGGGAACTGGCTCAGGAGAGTCCCTCAGTCCACCCCCCGAGCAAGGAGTCTCGGATGATGGACCGCTTGGGGAAGCGGATGTTTAGTTCAGCGACCTTCTCGGTAAGGGCGCTGAACTACTTGGCACATGTCATTAGGATGCAGCGAGATCTTATTAAAGAATACGCTGCATCCCCCCCAGAGTCCATTTCGGAGGAGGACAGGGTTCTGCACTCCACCCGTATGGCCACTCTTAGGTCAGTTATTAATACCTCTATGCGGCTACTCTCCCACGCAACGGAAGGCGCCGCTAGAGCTGCGGGGACAGGACTAGTCACTAGACGTCAGGCCTGGCTCCGTCACTGCGATTTTTCTGAGCCCTTCAAAGCGTCATTTGCGAACGCCCCCTTTGATGGTTCTGCTCTGTTTGGCAAAACCGTTCACGAGACGTTGACCCAGAGCGAGAAGGACGGGAAGACGCTGTCTGCCGTCGGAATCCGCTTCTCTGCACCCCAGAGGCCCTACTCTAGGAACCAAAAGGGTCAGAAGAAGATGTGGTTCCGGAAGTCGCAGCAGTCCCAGCCTGCTCCAGACAACCAGTCCTTCCGTGGCAGAGGAGGACAGGGAGGACACCGCCCTAGAGGCAGAGGGGCTCCCAGAAACTTCAGGTCCAGGGAACCTTTCTCTGAACGGCCCGCGCAGCAACCCTGAGGGGTTGCCCGACTGCTCCACTCTGGAGGCAGTCGGGGGACGTTTTTCGGGGCACCTAGTGGCATGGGAGTCCATAACATCGGACCGCTGGGTTCTCCAAATCATATCCAGAGGATATCGCATCCCTTTCCTTCACCTTCCAAAGTTGAAATCCCTCCCAGATGTCCCACCCGGTCAACGGGAGGCCGCTTTGGCAGAAATTGGCCATCTGCTAAAGAAAAGAGCCATCCAGCCCGTCCCCCCAGACCAGATCGGATCAGGGTTCTACTCCAGATTCTTTTTAGTGCCAAAAAAGACGGGGGAACTAAGACCAATCCTAGACCTCTCTCTCTTGAATCTGGCAGTCCCCAAAGAAAATTCCGAATGGTCACTCTGCAATCTATTCTCCCCCTTCTGGGAGAAAATCACTGGATGTGCTCGATAGACCTCAAGGACGCGTACTACCACATCCTGATGGACAGGCGCTCCAGGAGGTTTCTCCGCTCCCGGCTGGGAGCCAGTCACTACCAGTTCCGGGTCCTTCCCTTTGGTCTCACCACAGCCCCCAGGGTGTTCACCAAAGTATTAGCAGTGGTAGCGGCCCACCTGAGGCTTCAGGGGGTGCAGGTCTTTCCCTACCTGGACGACTGGCTTCTTACCGCCCCAACAAGGCATCTACTTTTATTGGCGCGAGACTCCTTTCTCCATCTTGCTCCTTTTCTGGGCATCACAATAAATACAAAGAAATCCAACCTGGCGCCCACACAGCTCTTAGATTTTATAGGGGCCAGGTTAGACACAAGGAGTTTACGAGCCTTCCTCACTACGGACAGAGTTCAAAATCTGCAGCTCCAGGTGCGGGCCATTCTCCACTCAAGTTCTGTTCCGGCGGAGTTGGTCCTGAGGGCTCTAGGGTCCATGGCATCAGCTATAGCACTTCTTCCTCTTGCCAGGCTCAATATGCGCATTCTACAGTGGACGCTCTTAGTACAGTGGTCATACCTTGCTCTCCCCATGCATCATCCCATAGCGATCAGCAAGGCTTGCAAGTGGTCCCTCTTGTGGTGGCTCCACTCCCCGGATCTCCACAGAGGCCGCCCATTTTGTGCTTCTCCCCCTCTCGCCACGGTGACCACGGACGCCTCCCGCCTCGGGTGGCACTTTGCGGGCCGGACCGTCCAAGGCACGTGGGACGATTCAGAGACCTTACTGCATATCAATGTTCTAGAGATGAGAGCAGTGTTCATAGCGTTGCTAGCACTTCAGGACTTTCTTCCCTTGGGAACAATTGCGATTCAATCGGACAACATGTCTGTTGTCTGGTACATCAACAAGCAAGGGGGAACAAGGTCTTACCCTCTTTGTCGAGAAGCCATGAGAGTTTGGGAATGGGCAATCTCCACCAACCGCTTTCTAATAGCAACGCACATTCCGGGTCGGTCCAACATCCTAGCGGACAAGCTCAGTCGCACCATTCTGACCCCTTACGAGTGGTCTCTCAATTGTCAAGTAGCGGAACGCATATTCGCACGGTGGGGAACCCTTCATGCGATCTTTTGCCTCTCCCTCAAACACCAAGTGCGACAGTTTTTCGCTCTGATACCTCCTCCCGGAGGTACCCCAAGAGACGCTCTGGTGCATGCTTGGCCACCCGGTCTTCTGTATGCTTATCCACCCTTGCCTCTGATGCTCCAAGTTCTTCAGAAAGCCTCTCGGGTGGGTTGCAGAATGATTCTCATTGCTCCGTTTTGGCCTGGACAGATCTGGTTCCCCTTCCTAAGGTCTCACTCGGTGAATCCTCCTTGGATTCTAGATCCCATCCCGGATCTGATATCCCATCCATCCTGCATTCCTCCTCCGAATCTGGACAACCTGAAGCTGACCGCTTGGCTGCTCCAGTTCCACTCTTGATTAGGACTCCCGGTATTTCGTCACCGGTTAAGGCAATTTTGGTGGCAGCTCATAAACCATCCACTAGAAAGGTTTACCGAAGCAAGTGGAAACGTTTTTCTTTGTGGGCGGAGTGGCAAGGCCTGAATTCCTTCACTGTTCCTCTTCCTTTAGTGCTTGACTTTCTAACCACTCTCTTTAACGATGGTGCCAGCAGTTCCACAGTCAAAGTACAACTGGCGGCAATTTCTCATTATCACATTGGCCATGACTCTAATCCTCTTATGTCAGCCAAATTGTGTAAAATTTTTCTTAAAGGTACTTTTCTTCTCAGGCCCCCTATAAAGCAAGCAGTTCCTCCTTGGGACCTCTCTCTGGTCCTACAGGCCTTGACCGCCCCTCCTTTCGAGCCAGCGGCTACAGTGGATCTCAAATTCTTGTCCTACAAGACAGCCTTTTTGGTAGCCATTACATCGGCCAAGAGAGTTTCTGAGCTTCAAGCATTATCAGCTAAACCTCCTTACTTGGTATTTCATCCGGACCGTGTCTACCTCAGGACCAACCCGTCCTTTCTTCCTAAAGTCGCTTCTGAAGCAAACATCAATCAGTCCATTAACCTCCCTGTTTTCTTCCCTAAATATGAAAACAAAGGTGAATATAAGCTACATTCATTAGATGTTCACAGGCAACTTAGATTTTATCTGAACAGGACGGCTGGTCATAGGCAATCCGACCAGTTGTTTATTTCCTTTGCAAAATTCAATTTGGGCAAGCCAATTTCTAAAGTTTCTCTGTCCCGCTGGATTTCACAGTGCATCTTATTGGCTTATCAAGCTTCAGGAAGGCCCGCACCGGAGGGTGTTCATGCCCATTCAACCCGGTCAGTATCTACCTCGGCAGCCTTCAAGGCTAGGATTCCTCTAGATGATATTTGTGCAGCAGCCACGTGGGCTTCATCTCATACTTTTATTTCCCACTATAAGTTGGATCTTGCATCTAGGGGTAGAGCATCCTTTGGCTCCGCGGTGCTCCGGAATATCCTTCCATGATGGCCGCCCAAGGTTCAGGTAGCTGGGGACTCTGTCCCACAGGTTGCAGACAAATGAATATCCTACTTCAGATTTAGAAGTTATGTACTCACCATAACGTTCCATCTGAGTAGGTGTATTCATTTGTCTGCAACCATCCCGCGCTCCTATCCCCCTGGCCTTTGTTTCCTGCATATTCCATGTTACCCTTTTCAGGGTGTTGTTGCTTTGGCAAACTCGATCTGAGGTCATGAGGGTAGAGCAGGGCATTATGGGTGAGGGGAGGAGCTGAGAGCTTGGATCCATAGCTGGAAAACCATGCCGGTTCGGATCCGATATCGGATCCATAACCCACAGGTTGCAGACAAATGAATACACCTACTCAGATGGAACGTTATGGTGAGTACATAACTTCTAATTTTATTTAGTTATTGTAACAACTCATTCATGTATATTAGATAGTGTGTCAAATATTTTTATAATTTGTAGAAGAACATTTAGATATAGATGGTATACATTTTGAATATAGAAATACTTTTTTTATAAAATATTATGTCATTTCATTTTGATATTTGAATAGAATATTTATTCCTATAGAATATTCATCAGAATATTTATTATGAATTGTATAAGCAAAGTTACATCATATCCTGTTTGTAAGTATAAAACCAGGAGTTTGGGAGACTTCCTGGTTTTTCTGAGGACGTTCACGTTAAAAATAGAGTGGAAGAAAGCGCTAAATTTATATCTGGCTGTGTGGTTACTTCCGGTTTTCATTCAGTCACCCAGTATCCAGTATATATTTTTTTTTCTCACTTTCTCTTTTTTGTGAGTGTCTGTGTGTGCGTTTACCATATGGCTGATCTTCCTAAGCCAGTTGGTTTTAAAAATTGTATTGAGTGTGGGCATAGGATTACTCTGATGCCCACACTCTGTGTGTTGTGCTTGGGGGTGGCCCACATGGATTCCTCCTGTTTGATATGCATGGGTTTTAATCAATACGCCCATATCAACAGGAGGAATAAGTTGATTGAATAGCCTTTTGCCTTCGACCTCTGAGTCTTCTCTGGATCCCTTCTCCTCTTCTGGAGCTTGAATCCCCCACCAAGAAGCCTGAGGAAGGGGACCAGACACTGAGAGTGGCATAGGAAATGGTTTCCTGACCAGGCTTTCCGTCCGCTAAGTTTCAGCTTGTGGTGGTTCAGGGTTCTCCTTGATTCCTTTTGCCCCATTTCTCCCCAGATCTGGAGAGTTCTCGCACCGTCTCCAATCCCTGCCACTCCTTGGCACCATTCCGGGGGGGGGGGGGGGGTTGGTGGCATCCTCTGGTCCTCTTGGAGTTTTTGTTTAGCTTTAGTGGACAGGATGGTGGCGAATTTTCTGCATTCTCAGATAAAGCTTGGTGTTTCGCCTGCTCTCTCCCCCTCTAGAGCTGTGAGCATGCAGCCTGGATTTTTTCCGATGTCTCCTCCTCTTATCCGACCTTCAGTTTTGGAGTTTTTGGGCCCGAGGTTTCCCAGTGTTGAGTTCGGCTGTCATTTGTACCTTCACGCTGGCAGATGTTCGGGTTACACTTTTGCAGTCATTACATTTGGGTAATCTGCTGACAGGTTGCCCTCAGTCGGCTTGATTAACAGTCCTGGGTCCTGCGACAGTTGCTGTCCCTTCTTCCATGACGTCAAGGGTATAAAACATACAGCCGATGTCATTACATCAGTCTTTCTTGCCATGCGGTGCCCAAAGCTGAGGCAGTTCGCAAGTGCCTGTCGGCAGACTCCTGAAATGTTCATTTTCGAGTTTCAGAACAGCAGTCTTCAACTTAAAGCTAAGTACCCCGTTAGGGAAACTTTTTCTTGCTCCTTACTGATGTCAGTAAAAGTTAATAATTGCATTACTTGTGGAAAGCAAATACCTCGTAAACATTTTCATCTGTACTGTTCCTTGCCTAGGCCCTGACCACGACGTACCTTGCTGTTGGTTTTGTGCTTTATTTAATCAGTGCACTATCTGTTGTAGGTACATTTTTGCTTCTAAATATTTCGGTTCTCTGTTTAATTATCCTGCAATGATGTCTGTTAGCCATCCGACTACCGGAATTCTGAAAAAACGCAAAGAAAGACACAGAGGCCTTCGAGGTCCTAAACTGCCGAAGACGCTTCTAAGCCAGTCGCCGGTACTCAGTGAGGTGCTTTCACAGCCCCTGATACCCGCTACTTCTGACTCGCAGGCCTCTACTGAGACCCAGGTATGCTGCAAGATGCTTCACCTATTGAACCCGCGGATGTCTCTACCTTGGATGTGTCCGGAGCCGCTGTGCAGGCACCGGCTTCTGAGGGTGTATTCAGGCCTACTGACTTGCATATTAAACCGACTCCACCTTCTGTACTAAGGCCTAAATCTCGATGTATGTCTAAAAAAACTATGCCCAGGCCACATGTACAGGCTACTATGCCTAAAAAACAAATTATCAAAATGGCTGAAGATCTTATTACTCTAATCGGGGGTAGTCAACCCCCACCCCCTTCTAAGAGGCCTAGGGCTGAGCTTGACTATGAATCTTCTGATCAGGTTTCTGTTTCTTTTGATTCTTCTAATGACTTTGCTTTGTCCATACCTACTTATGAGGATTCTGATGCAGAGGATTCCATTCCCTCTACCCCCCCCCCCCCGGCGGACTTTTCTTTTGGGGGAAACTTTACATACCTTAAGGGAGCATTTCCACTGGGGAAAGTCAGGAATTTTCTGAATCAAAAAAGAAGCTTAGGGATTTCCTTCTACCTCAGCATAGGCCTCTGGCTATACCTCCTGTACTAGACATTGTTGATGTGTTGTCGGAATTCAGTATGGCGCCTGATTCCCTGCCTCCGGCTCCTAGTAAACCTGACCGATACTACAGGGTTCCCGAGTCCCACAAATTCCTTTTCAAAAATCCTGTTGCGTATCCAGAAACCATTTCTCAGGGTCCCACGGTAAGGCCTCTACTGCTAAAAAAATCCTACCCCTTCTGATAGAGACTCCAGGGCACTGGATAGATGGGGTAAAAAGGTTTATACTTCTGCAGCCTTGGCAATCAGGGCTTTAAACTGACAATTTCATATGTTAAAATATCAACAGCATATTATTGGACTGCTTAAACAGAAAATTATGATTTCTGATTGTGTGGAAAATAGACTCGCACGATTTATTGTATTCTGCTGACCAAGTTGGAAAACATACTTTGCAATGTGGTTTTGATTCTTTAGAGGCCTCTTGCAGGGCTGCTGTTACTGGATCTGTGCTTAGAAGGCATGCTTGGCTTAAGGAGCAATCTCTGCCTGATCATGTTAAAGCAAAATTGTTGGATGCTCCTTTAAATCAGGACCGCCTGTTTGGCAGTAAAGCTGAAGAAGTCATAAAAAGATGAAAGTTAAAGCTAAATCTATGCAATCTGTAAAAGATTTCTTACAGGTGCAACTTTCAAGATTTAGTAGGCACTGGCCTACTAAGAATTGGTCCTTTCCAGCTCCTTCCAGATCCTCTCAAGCCAAACCCAGACACACCAGAAGCTCCAGTATTCCGTCCCAGGGGACTCTCAGAACTAAGCAATGGGGGGCCTCCACTTCCAAATCTGGAAATAAGACCCCCCCCCCATGGTAACAAGTCTCGATGACTTTCCTTTAAAATTACCAAGCACTTAACTTTTAGCCGCCCCTTTGGGGGGGAAGATTTCTCTTCATGCAAAAAACTGGGAACTCGTAACCCAGGACAAATGGGTTTTAAATAGTGTCCCAGGAATACAGATTTAATTTCCACATGTTGCCATCCCGAAATGGGTGGCCAGACCTGCCCCCAAATCAGTGGGCAGAGGCTCAAAAACAAGTACTTTCCCTCTTAAACATGGTAGGCTACTCAACCGGTACCAGAAGAGGAAAAGGGACAAGGTTTCTATTCCAGACTTTTCTTGGTACCCAGAAAAGACAAATCATGGCGTCCAATTCTGGACCTGTCTACTCTAAACATCTTTCTGGACATTCCAAAATTCAAGATGCTGACTCTTCACTAGTTACTTCCTATGCTAGGCAAAGATGCCTGGTTGGCAACTCTAGATTTAAAAGAAGCATACCTGCACATCCCAATCAGGGAATCTTGCAGAATATACCTACGCTTCAAAGCAGGCTACTTGCATTATCAGTTCTCTGCACTGCCCTTTGCCTTGTCTGCTGCACCCAGGGTATTCACAAAGTGTCTGGCTCCATTGATTGCATTTTGCGGGGAAAGAAATATTCAAATATATACATACCACCTAGTAATTCTACTATAGATCTGTTCATTGACCTTTGTGAAAAACAACTTCGAGAGAAGTCTCTAGATAAGCAAACTAATAATTTTAGTAATTTATCAGCTGCAGAGTTACAAGCTCTAGTTGAATTGAAAGAACTAAATAGGATAGAAATACGTCCAGCTGATAAAGGAGGTGGTATTGTTATCGACAAGGACAAATATATAGAATCTATGTTAAGTGACGTTGATACGTATCCCATTTTACTTATGCATATACTCAGTAGTGTCATAGAAAAAGTACAGTTTTTGATCTTTGATTTATTAATAACAGGCATGATATCTGGGCAACTGTTTGAGTATTTCAAGGTAGAACATCCAACAGTCGATAAACTCCACCTATCCGCCCTGTAGTTTCAGGCCGAGGTTGGGTAACTGAGCCACTGTCTATTTTTGTAGAAAAGACTTTGCATGTTGCCTTGGCTAATTGTAGCACTGTTTTTAAAAGGATACCAAGAGTTTTTTAAATGAGCTATCTAAACAAAATTAAATTATCTTAGGACAATGTTTATTTGTAACTCTGGATATTGAATCATTGTTCACTGTTATACCCAATGAATGGGGAAATGAAAATGTCAGAGAATTAATGTGCAAGAGAAACACCCCTGATACTAAGGTGACACTTATTTGCACACTTTTGGAAATCATCCTAGAAAACAATGTTTATTTTTAATGTTTATTTTGCACAAAAAGTTTACGTAGCTATGGGCACAGCTTGTGCTAATAGCTATGCCAACCTATCCCTAGCTAATTGGGAAGCTAAACATGTACTTTTGAATAATGAATACCAGGTTAACATCAAATGGTATAAACGTTTTGTGGATAGTTTTTGTTGTGGCATGGCTCAGAGCAGCGACTACAAGAGTTTCTTTTATACTTAAATCAGTTGAATACTTTTTTGAGTTTTACCTATGAGTATTCGGATAAAGAAGTAGAGTTTTTGGATGGTAAACTTACTAAAAATAATTTATCCACTGTGTCTACTACTTTGTATAAGAAAACTTTTAGAAAGAATAATGTTCTACACTATGGCAGTATGCATCCGAATCATACGAAATTCAATGTGTTGAAAGGACAGATATTTCGAACTATGAGACTTTTTAATGATGATGATAGTCTCATTGTTGCATTACAAACACTTAAACAAGAATTTTTAGAAAGAGGCTATAGTAGTAAACTTATTGATTCTCAAATAGCATAAGGATGGCGGCATAGATCAGGTAAGTGTCAGCCATACTTTCCTCCCCTCCCCGCTAGTATCAACAACAGGGATAATATTGACAATACTTTCTCAAGTGATGCTTCCACTGATACCTCTAGGAATAAACTAAGGATGCCATTGACGTTTGCCAGTAATGTGCATGTAGCATGTGATATTAAAAAGAACTGGGATATTCTGTCTACTGTACATGAGTTGAATGGGGTCATTGGCACACAGCCAGATTTTGCTTTTAGAAATAATAGATCACTTAAGAGTCAGCTGTGATGTTCTTAGTGTTTCACTGTTGCAGTCATTACATTTGGGTAATCCTGCTGGCAGGTTGCCCTCAGCCGGCCTGAATTCCAAAGTCTTGGGTCTTGCGTCGGCTGCTGTCGAATCTTCCCTGAAGTCAGGCCGTCGGGTATAAAAGAAGCAGCCAACACCATTTTCTTTAGTCTTTCGTGCCGCGCGGTACCCGACGCAGAAGCAGTTCGTAAGTGCCGGTCGGCCGACTCCTGAGATTTTCGTGGAGTTTCAGATCCGAAGTCTTCAATAAAGCTAAGTACCACGTTGGGGAAACTTTTTTCTTGCTCCAGACCGATGTCCGAAAAAGTTAATTGTATTTCTTGTGGGAAGCAAATACCTCATAAGGATTTTCTTTCTTACTGTATTCCTTGCCTAGGCCCTGATCACAACGATGTTCTTCATCTCACATTGCTGCAGTCCTAACACTTGGGTAGTCCTCGGTCGGCCCGAATATCAGAGTATAAGGCTGACGTCGGTCAAGGCGCATTTGACTGACATCAGAACGTCAGGGTACAAATGCGCATGACCGACGTCATATCCTCAGTCTTTTTTGCCGCATGGTCCGATGCAGAAGCAGTGTTGCAAGTGCCGTTCGGCGTTCTGAAATTTTCAATTCGGAGTTTCAGACCGAAGTCAGAGTTGGTTAAGTACCCGTTGGGAATATTTTGGTTTTTCTTGCCTCAGTGGTTTACCGGATGTCAGAAAAAGTGAATAACTGTATTTCTTGTGGGAAACAGATACCGCATAGGGATTACCATAATTTGTGTATACCTTGTTTGGGACCTGAACACGACGTTGTTGGGTGTCGCTTTGTGCTAGGTTCAATAAACGCACTATAAAGCGAGGTTGGATTGTGCCAGGTTGGTCTTTGGGAAGCGGTGCAATTACAATATGCGGCCCGATCCGCCGACGCGGGCTTCCTCAAAGAAGCGCAAGGACAAGGCAGTTAAACCTAGGTTAGAGGAGTCGTCCGAACCGGACGCCGGTTCTTTAGAGGCCAGTGGAACCGGTGGTTCCGACGGAGGCCTCTGGAGTCACAGGGAGAAACTTTGATTTTACAGGATGTGGCCTCCCAGGAGGCAGGTCAGGCTGTAGGGGCTTCTCAGATATCTGTACTCCCCTCCCTTCCTAAGGTGTCTAGGCCCTCTCTTTCTGCTTCCAAGGCTTCTCCTAGGCAGGTCTAGTTTAGCTTCTGTGGGTGTCACTCCTAGTTCTTCAGGTTCTGTGCCCAAGAAGCACATGCTTAAAATGGCAGAAGATTTAATTACTTTAATTAGAGGCTCTATGCCCCCTCCTGATAAGAGGCCTAGGATGGAACCAGTGTTGGGGGATTATGAGCAGGTTTCGGATGTGTCTGAGTCTTCGGCTGAAGACTTGCAGGAGTATTCTCATTATTCTGATTCTGATGTGGATGATTCTACTCCTTCTGCTTCTCCTCCTGAGGATTTTTCTTTTTCAGAGACCCTTCACTCCATGAGAGAGCATTTTAAATGGGAAGGTCAGGACTTCTCTGATTCCAGGAAAAGGCTTAGGGAATTTTGTTTTACCCCAGCATAGGCCTTTGGCTATACCTCCTGTTCTGAATGTGGTGGAAGATGTGTTTGCAGAGGCTTCTCTTAATCCTGATTCTTTGCCTCCTGCTCCTGTTAAACCTGATAGGTATTACCGGGTGCCTGAAGCTCATAAGTATTTTTTTAAGAGTCCTAGGGCAGACCCAGAAACTGTTAGCCAGGGGCCTAAGGGTGTTAAGGCTTCTGTTGTCAAGAATCCGGTTCCTGCAGATAGAGGCCAGGGCCTTGGATAGATGGGGAAAGAAAGTTTATACTTCTTCCACTCTAGCCATGAGAGCTTTGAATTGCCAGTTTCACATGTTGAAATATCAAAATTATCTCCTTTCACAGTTGAAATCTAAGGTTGATGCTCTGGCGGAAGGTATTGATTGTAAAGAGTTACAAGATTTAGTGCATGTTTTTGAACAGGTGGGTAAGCATTCTTTGCAATGTGGTTTTGATGCTGTACAGGCCTCGTCTAGGGTGGCTGCCACTGGGTCAGTTCTTCGCAGGCATGCCTGGCTGAGGGATCAAAATTTGTCTGACCATGTTAAAACTAGGATTTTGGATGCCCCTTTGCAATCTGATGTCTTGTTTGGTTCTCCTGTTGAGGCAGTTTTAAAGAAAATGGAAGACAAGGCTAAGTCTATGCAGACTGTTAAAGATTTTTTGCAGGTTCAGCCTCCAAAGTTTAGTAGAAATTGGCCTACTAAGGGGTGGACGTATCCTTCTTATGATTCCCAGTCTAGGGGTAGATCTAGACGTGGCAGGGGCAGCGGTCAGGGCTCTTTTAGGCCTAGAACAGGGAGTTCTCCTGCACAGTCTTCGGGTGAGGGCAGGGGTCAGTCCTTTCAGAACAGACCCAATGACCTACCTTTTCCGCTGCCAGAACCTTCTCGGCTGGCAGCACCTTTGGGAGGAAGGTTGGCACTTTTCAAAGAAAATTGGAGTTTGATTACCCAAGACAGATGGGTATTGGATATCATACATCACGGTTACAGGTTTTATTTCCATACCTTGCCTCCTTTCAAAGGCATGCCAGACATTCCTCCACAACAAAGAATAGAGGCTCACAAGCAAATTTCTCTGTTACTCCAAATAGGGGCCATACAGCCGGTTCCTATATCAGAAAGGGGCCTAGGATTTTATTCTCGCCTGTTCCTTGTACCAAAAAAGGGGAACACGTGGAGACCAGTTTTGGACTTATCTATCCTCAACACTTATCTGGACATTCCCAAGTTCAAAATGTTGACGTTACAACAGCTTTTACCTCTGCTGGGCAAGGATCACTGGATGGTAACATTGGATCTCAAGGAGGCTTACCTTCATGTTCCTATCAGGCTAAGTTGCAGGAAGTATCTGCGTTTTCGGACTGGGACTTCTCACTATCAGTTCTCTGCATTGCCCTTTGGCTTATCTACTGCGCCCAGAGTATTTACGAAAGTTCTGGCTCCAGTGATAGCTTTCTTCAGGCTGAAAGGAATACAAATCTATCCTTATTTGGACGATTGCTTGATTCTGGCTCAAGGCAGGGAAGAGCTTCTTCGTCATTTGGAATATGTGATAGCAGTGCTAAGATGCCTGGGGTATTCTGTGAACGAAATAAAGTCCAGTCTAGTACCCTCTCAAGACATGTGCTTTCTGGGTGTAAGACTGAATACAGCATCCCAGATGGCCTTTCTAACCCCGGACAAACAAAAGAATCTTTCCCTTTACTTCCATCATCTATCTCTTCAGTCCGGGCTGACTGCAAGGACAGTCCTTCAAGCCTTAGGGTTCATGGCATCTTGTATTCTGGTGCTTCCCAATGCCAAACTGCATATGAGGAAGTTGCAATGGTATCTCAAAAATGTATGGACACAGCACTGCCAGGATCTGGACACTATAAACGGAAAGTGGATACAAGACAAGTGGCCTGTCAGACTACAGCATCTACATATCAACTTGAAGGAGATGTTAGCAGTCCAGTTTGCATTAATAGCTTTCAAGGATTTACTTCTTCCAGGGCAGGTGTTGATTCTAACAGACAACACAACTGTCATGTGGTACATCAACAAGCAAGGGGGAACACATTCTTATCCTCTATGCAGGCAAGCAATGATTTTGTGGGAGACTGCTCTCAGTTTACAACTAAGTCTTCAGGCAAGGTTTCTGCCGGGAGCACAGAACTCCTTAGCAGATGTGTTAAGCAGACAAATCATGGATCCCCACGAGTGGAAACTGGATCTTCATGTATTTCAGAAATTGACAGTGTCCTGGGGAACTCCAGACATAGATCTGTTCGCTTCTCCACTAAACCACCAGCTGCCAAAGTTTTGCACAAAGAGGTTTCATCCCACAGCTTGGAAAGTGGATGCTCTTTCTTTCAGTTGGAAAAATCTTCATGTGTATGCCTTTCCACCTCTGCCTCTCCTCCCAAAGGTACTTCTGAAGGTCAGACAGGACAAGCCAAGGATGATTTTGATAGCTCCAGATTGGCCTCGACAGCACTGGTACCCATTACTGAGAAGTCTAGCACGGAAGCCTCCATGGCCTTTGCCTTTGATTCCACATCTGTTGTCCCAGGAGGACAGTCATTTGCTCAATGTCAAACTTCACTCTCTTCACCTAACAGCCTGGCATATTCTGTTTTGAACCATAGAGGGTCTCAACTTCCACAACAAGTTTTGAATGTGATTTTGGAAGCTAGAAGGCCTAGTACAAGGAAAGTGTACGCAGATAAATGGAAGAGATTTTTGTTTTGGAGTGCAGCTAAGGATTTGGATGTTTCTGAGCCGGATTTAAGTGTGGCTCTTCAATATCTTACTGAATTGTTAGACAAAGGTTTGTCCTTCTCTTCTATTAAGATTCATGCTGCAGCAATTTCAGCTCACTACGACTGTGACCCACCATTGTTTTCTCATGCTTTGTTCAAGCAATTTCTTAGAGGGGCAAAGAATATAAGACCCCCACGAAGGGCTCCTACTCCTGCTTGGGATCTCAATTTTGTGTTGGAGAAACTCACTCTACAACCTTTTGAGCCTGCAGCTACTGCTGAGTTGAAATATTTGTCATGGAAGACTGCTTTTTTGTTGGCCATTACCTCTGCAAGAAGGGTTTCTGAATTGCAGGCCCTTATGGCAGTTGAGCCTTTCTTAATTTTCCATAAGGATAGGGTATCTTTACGTACTAATCCTTCCTTTATGCCTAAAGTGGTTTCTAGTGTGGCTTTAAACCAAACTGTTCATTTGCCTACTTTCTATGCAAATCCCCAAAATAAAGGGGAAAAGATTTTGCACACTTTAGATGTACACAGGCAGTTGAGATATTATTTGGACAGAACTAAAGGGTTCAGACAATCTCAGCAGTTATTAGTTTCTTTTGCTTTGTGCTCTCAGGGCAAGCCCGTGTCAAAACAAACTATTTCTAAGTGGATTGGATTTTGCATTGCTTTCTGTTATTCCCATCATGGCAAAGAGATTCCAGCTGGGATTAGGCCTCATTCCACTAGGGCTACTGCCACTTCAACAGCTTTTTTGAGGGGGGTGGCAACTAAGAATATTCTGGAGGCAGCCACTTGGAGTTCAGTGCATACCTTCTCTAGGCATTACCACCTTCCACTATACTCTAAATTCAGGGCTGGTTTTGCCACTGCTGTGTTGCAGGGCATTTTGGCAGCTCCTGCTTCATTATAGTTTAGCCATCCTCCCTTACCTCTGCTTTGGGATTCTACCCAAGTGTTAGGACTGCAGCAATGTGAGATGAAGAACATAGTACAGTTTTGTACCTACCATAAATGTAGATGTTCGAAGATCCACATTGCTGCAGTCCAATTTACCCTCCCTCCTTCCCCTCTGTAGTGTGAGGTGGTTGTGTGGGTTGGGTTATCCATCTGAGGTATATTGTGTATATTGTATATATTGTATATATTTTTGGTGTTAGGCTGGTTGGTTGTTTAGTTGTTGTCTATGGGTTTTGACCTTTCTTTTTAGGGTCTTCTGACATCTGGGGCAAGAAAAGACTGAGGATATGACGTCGGTCATGCGCATTTGTACCCTGACGTTCTGATGTCAGTCAAATGCGCCTTGACCGACGTCAGCCTTATACTCTGATATTCAGGCCGACCGAGGGACAGCGGACTACCCAAGTGTTAGGACTGCAGCAATGTGGATCTTCGAACATCTACATTTATGGTAGGTACAAAACTGTACTTTTCTGGTTGTCGGTTTTGTGCTAGATTTAACCAATGCACTATTAAGCGTCGGTATGATTTTGCTTTAAACTATTTTGGACGCCGGTTTAATTATCCAGAAATGTCATTGGATAGCCATCCGAATACCGGAGTTCACAAACAACGCAAAGTAAAGGAAAGAGACAGCCGAGGCCCAAAACAGACTAACCTTCTCCTGAGCCAGTCGCCAGTCCTCAGTGAGGCGCTTTTGCAGCCCCTGACACCCGCTACTTTAGAGTCGCAGGCTGCTACAGACTCCCACGTGGAGTTGGGCATGCCACTGGAAACTCAAGGTATTGGAGCCTCGGATATTATCCCTTCAGATGAGTCCGTAGCTGCTGAGCAGGTACTGGCTTCTGAGGGTATATTCAGACCTAAACATTTTTACATGAAACCAACTTCAGCTTCAAAGGCAGACTAAAGCACCTTCCAAAGCAAAGAAACAAACTCAAGAGCCATGTGGTCAGGCCTCTATGCCCAAAAAACAAATGCTCAAAATGGCCGAAGACTTGATTACCTTGATCAGGGGTTCCCATCCCCCTCCTGAAAAGAGGCCTAGGCAAGAGACTGACTATGAATCTTCAGATCAGGTTTCCATTTCTTCTGATTCCTCTTCTGATTAGGAATATTCTCTTCCCCCCTATGAGGATTCTGATGCTGAAGAATCTATACCTTCAGCTTCTCCTCCAGAGGACTATTCCTTTGGGGAAACCTTACATACCATGAAGGGAGGAGCATTCCCACTGGGAGAGCCAAGATTTTTCAGAATCTAAAAAGAGGCTCAAAGATTTCCTTTTACTACCTCAACACAAGCCACTAGCCATCCCACCTGTTAGACATTGTAGATGTGTTTTCGGAGGCCAGTCTTACCTCTGACTCCTTACCTCCAGCTCCTGTTAAGCCTGACAGATGTTACAGGGTTCCTGATGACCCAGAAACTATTTCTCAGGGTCAGGGTCAGGACTTCAGAGATTGAGTGGTGTCATTTTGGGGCAAACTTGATCTGAAGTAATCTTGGTTGAGAGAAGGTTTATGGGTAGAGGAGGTGGACCTTGGTGGTTTGAAATCTTTGTAATATGGCTGGTCTCTGATCCAAGATGGCTTGAGAACCCACAGGTTGAACCAGTCATAAGTTCGCATGAATCTATCATTAGGGTAACTACTTTACTTGACTTTGATTTATGCCCATTTTTGTTGCTACATTTAGATGTTTTGTAAATTGGTTGTCTCTCCTGCTGTTTGCAGTTTGTAAGAGCTGTTTGGTCTAAATACATCATCGGCCTTATAGGTTGTAGCCATACTAGTGCATTCTCCCTCCCCCCAAGTTCTGGGGCCATGTGTGCATGTCACTTTGACCCTGACCAGCCCAGTAAACCATTGCATTTTCATTTGATTTTGAACATTGCAGGCTGTGCAGTAAACTCAACTCCAGTATGAGTAACTTGATGTCCTTCAAGGATGCATCTGCAGTCATCACATATGGGTTGTCCTGCCTCAGGCAGCCCTTCGGTCGGCCGGATTCCGAAGTCTGGGTCTGGCCTCGGCTGATGTCGCACTTTCCCAGACGTCCGAGTGTCTGGGGTATAAAAGCATCAGCCGACACCATTTTCCTCCGTCTTTCTTGCCGCGTGGTGCCCGAAGCAGAAGCAGTTCGCAAGTGCCGGTCCGTCAGCTCCTGTGATTCAGCTACCGAAGACTTCGAAAAAGCTAAGTACCCCGTTGGGGACTCTTTCTTGCCTCAGCCGATGTCAGATAAAGTTAATAATTGTTTAACTTGTGGGAAACAAATACCTCATAAGGATTTCCACTCTTACTGCCTCCCTTGCCTAGGCCCAGACCACGACGTCTCGGCCTGTTCAGCTTGTGCTTCCTTCAACCGACGAACTCTTAGACGTCGGTTGGAGTTTGCAGAGGAATTCTTTGGGGCTAGTTTTGCTTACAAGATGCCGTCGGAGACTCCGACTTCGCATTTAGTTAAGAAACGGAAGGACAAGGACCGACACACGCGGGCTGAGGTTTTGGCTGAAACCACGGTCAGGCCTACAGCGAGTGTCTCGGTCTCGGCTGAAACAGAGTCCTTCTTACTTCCGATTACCGAAACCGCACAACCGACTACCTCGGCCCCGGAGGCCCCGACCGAGTCGGTTATTGAATTACCTTCTGAAACTGGTGTCCAGGAACCTTCCGACACCATTCCTTTAGACAAGTCTACTCCTGCACGTGGTGCAGCCAGACCTCCTGCATCCATGTCCATTAAGGCTTTCTCTAGGGCTAAAGCTGCTAAACTTGCTAAAGCTTTGCCTCCCAAGGTTACCTCTGAGACCTTCTGCTGGCTCACAGATGTCCTTCAAGAATGCAACTGCAGTCATAACATGTGGGTTGTCCTGCCTCAGGCAGCCCTCGGTCGGCCGGATTCCAAAGTCTGGGTCCGACGTCGGCTGATGTCGCATTTCTCTCCGACGTCAGAGCGGCTGGAGTACATAAGCATCAGCCGACGCCATTTTCTTCAGTCTTTCTTGCCGCGCGGTGCCCGAAGCAGAAGCGGTTCGCAAGTGCCAGTCGGTCAGCTCCTGTATTCTACGATACCGAAGTCATCAAAAAAGCTAAGTACCCCGTTGACCTTTTCTTGCCTTAGCCGATGTCAGAAATTACTGAAAAAGTTAACAATTGTCTTTTTTGTGGTAAACCAATACCTCATAAGGATTTCCACTCTTACTGCCTCCCTTGCCTGGGCCCAGACCACGACGTCTCGGCCTGTGTAGCCTGTGCTCGCTTAAACTAGCGCACTGTCAGGTGCCGGGCGGAGTTCGCTGAAGTTTTTTCGGCGATAAATTTGCTTACACCATGCCGTCGGATCTTCCGACATCGCAAACTCCCAAAAAGCGAAAAGACCGGGACCAACATCCTCGGCCCGCGTCTACCACCGACTCCACGCCAAAACCTAGCGCGAGTGCTCCAGTTCCCTCTGAGACTGTCTCTCCACCGCTCCGAACCGAAGACACCGCATTACCGACGACTCCGATTCCAGACATTACTCCGCCAGTTATAGACTTTTCTCCGGATACCGAAACTGAGGAAATGCCCGAGACCATTGCTGTAGACAAGGTCACTCCTGCACGTGGAGCTGCCAGGCCTCCTATGGCCATGTCTATTAAGGTCTACACTAGGGCTAAGGCAGCCAGCAAAACAAAGCATATTTCTTCAAAATCCTTACCTCAGCCGACTCCGGAGACACAAATTATGTCCATGGCTGCTGATTTTAATTTCCATGATTAGAGGTTCACAGGCCCATCCTGAGAGAGCATCCCAGTCTCCTCCTGATAAAAGGCCCCGGGTTGAACCTTCTGACCCTACTCCTTCAGATGAAGACTCTGAGGGCTCTGTCCACTCTGATAGCCAGGAAGAGCTCTTCCAGACCTATGAGGACTCGGATGCAGAAGATTCCATACCTTCGGCCTCCCCTCCTGAGGATATTTCTTTTGGGGAAGTTCTGCACACCATGAGGGAACATTTCAAGTGGCAGGGTCAGGAATATTCTGATTCTAGGAAACGCCTTAGGACTTTCCTTAAGAAGCCTCAGCACAGGCCCTTAGCTATTCCTCCTGTACTTGATGTTCTGGATGATTTGTATTCTGACTCTAGTGCTACCCCTGATTCTCTTCCTCCTGCTCCAGCCAAGCCAGACAGGTATTACAGGGTCCCAGAAACTCATTCCCATTTATTCAGGGCCCATACTGCTGATTTGGAAACTATTTCACAGGGGCCTAAAGGAGTTTCAGCCTCCACCTCTAAAAATCCTTTGCCCTCCAACAGGGAAGCAAGGTCATTAGAGAGATGGGGTAAAAAGGTTTACACATCCACTACCTTATCTATGAGAGCTTTAAATTGCCTTTTTCATATGTTCCAATATCAGGATTATCTCTTAGAAGATTTACAAAAAACTTTAGCTTTTCCTGATCCTTTAGACAGGAAGACTTTGCAGGAAGCTGTACATAACACTCAGCAAGTAAGCAATCACTTCCTGCAGTGTGGATATGATGCACTGGAAGCTTCATGTAGGCAGCTATGACAGGGGCAGTGATGCGTAGACATGCTTGGTTAAAAGATCAACCTCTACCAGATCATGTAAAAGCAAAACTTCTGGATGCACCTTTGGAAAAGAACAAGCTTTTTGGTGCAAATGCTAAGGATGTGTTAAAGACCATCGAAGAAAAAGCAAAATCAGTTCAGACTGTGAAAGATTTCCTCCAGGTTCAACCCCCCAGATTCAGTAGGAATTGGCCTTCAGAAAACTGGTCCTTTCCTAATCCAGAAAAGTTTCAAAGGGGTAAGAATAGACGTGGCCGAGGAAGAGGCCAATACAGAGGCCCTTACAGGGGACGACAATGGCAGCCAGGAAACCAAAGAAGTGACGCAGGGGTTTCACCTGCCCAACAACCACAAACTCAATGACTTTCCTCTACTACCGCCTACCAGGGAACAACTAGAAGCTCCTTGGGGAAAATTATCTCTGTTTGCAGAAAACTGGCACAGACTGACAAAGGACAAATGGATTTTGGACATTATAGACCGAGGGTACAGGTTTCATTTTCATACCTTACCAAGAAAACAAGGCATGCCAAACCTACCACAACATCAAAGGGCAGAGGCTATCAAGTAAATCACTCTGCTGACTCTAATGAAAGCAATAGAAAGAGTTCCACAACAAGAACAGGGGTTTTACTCGACTGTTCCTTGTTCCAAGAAAAGAATCTCAATGGAGACCAATACTGGACTTGTCCGCATTAAACACCTTTCTCATAGTACCAAAGTTCAAAATGCTGACTACAGCAACTCCTTCCCATGCTGGGCAAGGAGTCGTGGCTGATTACTCTGGACCTCAAGGAGGCATACCTGCATGTCCCTATCAGACACAGCTGCAGAAGATACCTCAGATTTATTGCTGGGCCAGAGCATTATCAATTCTCAGCATTGCCATTTGGCTTATCTACTGCGCCCAGAGTATTTACAAAATGCCTGGCTTCAGTAATTGGTCATTGCAGGCTCCAGGGTATACAAATTTACCTGTACCTGGACGACTGCCTTATACAAGCGGACGACAAATTGATGTTGACAAAAAACCTGGATTATGTCATACGATTACTTCAAGCTCTGGGATACACAGTCAACTTCCAAAAGTCAAGACTGCAGCCATCCCAGCAAATAATCTTCTTAGGAGCCAAACTAGACACAGCCTCTCAAATGGCTTACCTGACAGAAGACAAGCAGGAGAAGTTAACTCATTACTTCAAAGGTTTAGCAAAACTCACCCAGATGACTGCAAGGAGATTTCTACAGGCCCTGGGTTACATGGCATCCTGCATTTTACTGGTTCCATTAGCAAAACTACACATGAGAAAGCTTCAATGGTACCTAAAAAGCATTTGGTCTCAACACAGCAACAACTTGGAGACAATCATACCACTCATTCCATGCCTACAAAAGGAATTCCTATGGTGGGCCTCGGTGAGCCAGGAAAACACAGGTATGTCATTCAAAAAACCACAGATAACACAGACCATGACTACAGACGCCTCAGACCTTGGATGGGGGGCACACATGGAAGGCAGGTGTATACAAGGACACTGGTCTCCAAAGGAAACACATCTGCATATAAACCAAAAGGAAATGCTGGCAGTAATGCATGCCATCGAGGTTTTTCAGCACCAACTCCAGCAAGGCCATTTAATGATACGGACAGACAACACCACTGTGATGTGGTACATAAACAAGCAGGGGGGCACCCACTCTTACCCCCTTTGCAGACTGACAATGCAGCTTTGGGAGAAATCACTGAGTCTAAACATCCAGTTACAATCCCAGTTTGTTCCAGGAAAAGACAATGTGTTGGCGGACAGCCTAAGCAGGAATTTCACAGATCCACACGAGTGGAGGTTACATCCGAAGGCTTTCAGACAACTCACTTCGACGTGGGGCAAGCCAGAAGTGGACCTTATTTGCCTCTCACCTCAACCATCTTCTACCAAAATTTTGCACAAGGACATACCATCCAAAGGCTTGGAAAATAGATGCCCTTTCATTCAACTGGAACTCCCTAGCAATCTATGCATTCCCACCTCTGTCACTGATGACCTCAGTATTACTAAAGATCAAAGCAGAGAAGCCCAAGTGAATCTTAATAGCTCCGGATTGGCCAAGACAACACTGGTACCCACTACTACGGAGCATATGTCACACCAGGAGGTGGGCCCTCCCTCAGTGGCCTCTACTTTTGACTCAACACAATTTCGAAACACTGCATCCAAACCTTCAGACACTGCAGCTAACAGCCTGGGAGATCCTATAAATAACTTCAGCTTATCTCTCTCCAAGGAAGTTCAGCGGATACTAACAGAGGCTCGAAGACCATCCACCAGAAAGGTTTACTTAGCAAAGTGGAAAAGATTCAGCAATTGGAATACCAGCAAGGGGCATGATGCATCATTACTGAACATCCCACTTATCTTGGAATATTTGGCAGATATGTTACAGAGCGGCCTCTCATATTCTTCAATAAAGATACATGCATCTGCTATCTCAGCTAGATACAACACTCATCCTCCTGTTTTCTCTCACCCCTTACTAAGACAATTCCTCAGGGGAATCAAGAACATTAAGCCACCAAGAAAGGCCCCAGTGCCAGCCTGGGACCTCAATTTTGTCTTAGAAAAACTGACTCTACCTCCTTTTGAGCCAGCAGCTTCAGTTGACTTGGACTTTCTCTCATGGAAGACAGCTTTCCTGTTGGCAATTACGTCAGCAAGAAGAGTTTTGGCGCTACAGGCCCTAATGGCAATACCACCCTTTATTATTTTCCACAGAGACAGGGTTTCATTAAGGACCAACCCTACTTTTATGCCAAAGGTGGTATCTAGGGTTTCTCTAAATCAAGCCATTCATCTGCCTGCTTTCTTCCCCAATCCTGAGAATAAGGGGGAAAGACTTTTGCATACCTTGGACATTCATAGACAACTTCGATACTACCTGGACAGAACCAAGGCCAGTAGGAAGTCTGAACAGCTTTTTGTAGCTTACGCCCCTGCAGTCCAAGGAAAAGCAATTTCAAAACAGACTATTTCTAAATGGATTGGACATTGCATCAGATTCTGTTATTCCTTTCATGGAAAGACTGTTCCAGCCTATGTCAGACCACATTCCATCAGAGCTACAGACACCTCTACAGCCTTTTTAAGAGGGGTGCCTACAAAGGACATTCTAGAAGCTGCTACATGGAGCTCCGTGCATACATTCTCCAAACACTACAATCTCCCTCTATATTCCAGATCCAGAGCAGGCTTTGCTTCGGCAGTCCTGCAGGGTTTGATTGCCACACCATCTCTTTCCTAGAGCATACCTCCTCCCTCGGCTAAGCTATGGTATTCTACCCACATGTTATGACTGCAGTTGCATTCTTGAAGTACATAGTACAGTTTTGTACCTACCATAAATGTAGATGTCCGATAGACATGCAACTGCAGTCGGGTTTTCCCTCCCTCCATACCCCTCTATGCCTAGGGTCCACTCCTATCCCTCTTACTCTTAGCTGGGGATATCTGTTATGGTGTATTTGTTTTTGATTGCTCATGTATTTGTTTGGAATCCTGTTTCTGTCTTACAATTTGATTACAGCCTTCCTTGGAGGGCACCTGGCATCTGGGGCAAGAAACACTGAAGAAAATGGCGTCGGCTGATGCTTATGTACTCCAGCCGCTCTGACGTCAGAGAGAAATGCGACATCAGCCGACGTCGGACCCAGACTTTGGAATCCGGCTGACCGAGGGCTGCCTGAGGCAGGACAACCCACATGTTATGACTGCAGTTGCATGTCTATCGGACATCTACATTTATGGTAGGTACAAAACTGTACTATTCTTAGCTTAGCAGAGGATCTTATCTCCTTAATTTGAGGTTCTCAACCTCATCCGGACAGGGGCTGTCAACCACCTCCAGACAAAAGGCCCAGGGTTGAGCCCTCTGACCCCCACTCCTCAGATGAGTCCACTGATGGCTCTACTCTGTCAGACCACCAGGAGGAGGCTTATTCGGCCTACGAGGATTCTGATGCTGAAGAATCTATTCCCTCGGCCTCCCCTCCTGAAGAGTTTTCCTTGGAGAGACATTACACTCTGAGAGAACATTTTCAATGGCAGGGTCAGGAATTCTCTGATTCTAGAAAGAGATTAAGGACCTTTTACATTTACCTCAGCATAGGCCTTTAGCTATACCTCCTGTTTTGAATGTTATTGATGACGTGTACTCTGATGCTAGTACAGCCCCTGACTCTCTCCCTCCGGCTCCTGCCAAACCTGATAGGTACTACAGGGTCCCGGACTCGCATCTACACCTGTACAAGGCCCACTCTGCTGATCCAGAAACTATTTCCCAGGGCCCAAAAGGGGTTGCAGCTGCCACTGCTAGAAATCCTCTACCCTCTGAAAGGGAGTCCACAGCTTTAGAGAGATGGGGTAAGAAAGTGTATACTTCTGCAACTCTTTCCATGAGGGCAATAAATTGTCAATTTCATATGATACAGTACCAAGAGTATTTGTTAGATGAATTGCATAAGAAACTGTCTTCTTCTGAACCCCTTGATCGCAAATCCCTTCAGGATCTGGTACATAACTCCCAGCAGGTTAGTAACCATTTCTTGCAGTGTGGGTTATGATGCATTGGAAGCTTCATGTAGGTCAGCTATGACAGGTGCAGTCATACGTAGGCATGCTTGGCTGAAGGAACAATCTCTGCCAGACCATGTTAAAGCTAAGCTTTTGGATGCTCCTATGGAAAAGCAAAAATTATTTGGTTCCACGGCTCAAGAGGTCTTAAAGAAATTTGAAGAAAAGGCAAAATCTGTGCAAACAGTCAAAGACTTTCTGCAAGTCCAACCACCAAGATTCAGCAGAAATTGGCCTACTAAGAATTGGTCCTTTCCGGACTGAGACAGATCTGAGAGGCAGGAATAGGCGTGCCAGAGGTAGAGGGCAAGCTAGAGGCTACTTACAGAGGCCGTCAATGGCAGCCTCCCAACCAGAGAGGTAGTGCAGGAACTACAACTGCTACACCAGGACAGACTCAATGACTTTGTTTTGACTCCGCCGACCAGGGCTCTATTAGCACCTTTGGGCGGAAAGCTTTCTTTATTTTCAAAAAATTGGCACAGCATTACAAGGGACACATGGACACTGCAAATAATAGACAAAGGATACAGGTTCCATTTCCACACATTGCCAAAAAGAAAAGGTATGCCAGACCTGCCACCAAATCAGAGGGCAGAGGCTTTGAAACAAATTTCCAACTTAATACAAATGAAAGCTATAGAAAAGGTACCTCTTTCAGAACAAGGCCAAGTATTTTACTCCAGATTATTCCTTGTTCCAAGAAAAGAAAATCAATGGAGGCCTATTCTCGACTTGTCCGCACTGAATACTTACCTCATTGTGCCAAAATTCAAAATGCTGACTCTACAGCAACTCCTTCCCATGCTGGGCAAGGGGTCTTGGCTGGTGACTCTAGACCTCAAGGAGGCATACCTGCATGTCCCTATCAGACAAAGTTGCAGAAGACACCTCCGATTTCTTGCAGGGTCAGAGCATTATCAATTCTCAGCATTGCCCTTTGGCTTATCTACTGCGCCCTGAGTATTCACGAAATGCCTGGCATCAGTAATTGCACACTGCAGACTTCAGGGGATACAAATTTACCCATATCTGGACGACTGCCTTATACAAGCGGACAGCAAGCAAACTTTGTTAAAGGACTTGGATTATGCCGTCCACCTACTGCAGGCCTTGGGATATACAGTCAACATCCACAAATCAAGACTTGTTCCATCCCAAAGAATAACTTTTCTGGGTGCGGATCTAGACACAACCACCCAAATGGCCTTTCTCATAGAAGAAAAACAAAAACAACTACCGGATTACTTCAAGAATCTGACAAGACAAACTCAGCTGACTGCAAGGAAAATCCTGCAGGCCCTGGGTTACATGGCATCTTGCATTCTTCTGATTCCACAAGCAAGGCTGCATATGAGAAAATTACAATGGTACCTAAGGAGTTTATGGACTCAGCACAGTCACAGCTTAGAAACTTTGATCCCACTCATTCTGTGCCTCCAAAAGGAATTTCTGTGGTGGGCTCAAGCCTGCCAGTCGAACAGCGGGTTGCCCTTCAGCAAGCCAAGAGCCAACCAAATCATCACTACGGACGCTTCAGACCAAGGTTGGGGAGCACACATGGAGGGCAGATGTATCCAAGGGCTATGGTCACAAAGAGAGCTGCGCATGCACATAAACCAAAAGGAAATGCTGGCAGTGATGCACGCAATCGAGGCCTTCAAACATTTTCTTTATCAAGGCCACCTAGTCATAAGGACAGACAACACAACAGTTATGTGGTCCATAAACAGGCAAGGAGGCACCCATTCCTACCCTCTTTGCAGACTGGCAATGAATCTATGGGAACTTTCCTTGAAACTCAATATACAGCTGCAGTCCCAGTTCGTGCCAGGGAAAGACAATATACTGGCAGACAGCTTAAGCAGAAATATCATGGATGCACACGAATGGATGCTGCACCCAGACATCTTCTTACTCATAACACAGTCATGGGGAAGGCCGGAAATAGATCTGTTCGCCTCCCCCCACAATCATCAACTGAAGAAATTCTGCTCAAGGACATACCACCCACAAGCATGGAAAGTGGATGCTCTCTCTTTCAGCTGGAAAGCTCTAACAGTGTATGCTTTTCCACCTCTCCCATTAAGGACCAAGGTCTTACTGAAGATCAGGACAGAGCAGCCCAGAGTGATTCTGATAGCTCCAAACTGGCCAAGACAGCACTGGCACCCACTGTTAAAGAGCATGTCACAGACGAAACCGTGGCCTCTCCCCCTATGGCCACTTCTACTGACGCAGCACAATTTCAAGACTCTGCATTCCAACCTGAAAAGCTTGCAGCTAACTGCCTGGAAAATACCATGACTCCTCCTCAGGATAAGCTATCCCAGAGAGTGAAGGGTATTATTATGGAAGCTCGACGGCCTTCCACAAGGAAGGCATATTCAGCAAAATGGAGAAGATTTCACACTTGGAACACAACAAAGGGCCTAGATGTGACAGTGATGAACATGGCACATATACTGGAATATTTGGCAGAATTGTTCCACAACGGCCTGTCTTACTCTTCCATTAAGATACATGCCTCTGCAATTTCAGCAGAATACAATGTTAATCCACCTGTCTTCTCTCATCCTCTCCTGAGACAGTTTCTAAGAGGAATCAAAAACATCAATCCTCCAAGGAAACCACCTCTACCTGCTTGGGACCTTAACATCGTGTTGGAAAAACTAACACTTCCTCCCTTTGAATCAGCAGCATCTGCAGATCTACAGTTTCTGTCCTGGAAAACTGCCTTCCTTCTGGCCATAACCTCAGCAAGAAGAGTATCTGAGTTACAAGCTCTAATGGCAGTACAGCCATTTCTTATCTTTCATCAGGACAGAGTTTCATTGAGAACCAATCCTACATTTATGCCAAAGGTGGTATCCAGGGTATCTTTGAACCAAGCTATTCACTTGCCTACATTCTTCCCACAATCACAAAATAAAGGGGAGAAACTTCTGCACACCCTGGACATACACAGACAGTTACGCTACTACTTGGACAGAACTAAAAGTTACAGAAAGACTGACCAGCTGTTTGTAGCATATGCTGCTGGGGTACAAGGAAAAGCAATTTCCAAACAGACAATTTCAAAATGGATAGGAAATTGCATTTGTTTTTGTTACTCCTTTCATGGAAAAACTGTGCCAGCTGACATTAGACCTCATACCACGAGAGCCACAGTCACCACCACAGCCTTCCTAAGAGGGGTGGCTACCAAGGACATTTTAGAAGCTGCTACATGGAGCTCCGTGCATACATTTGCCAAGCATTACAATTTACCTTTATACTCCAGATCCAGAGCAGGCTTTGCTACGGCAGTCCTGCAGGGTATCTTAGCTACACCATCCTTTACTTAGTACCTCCACCCCCAGATTGGCTATGGTATTCTACCCATATGTGATGACTGCAGATGCATCCTTGAAGGACATAGTACAGTTTTGTACCTACCATAAATGTAGATGTCCGATAGGTATGCATCTGCAGTCAGGTTTACCCTCCCTCCTTCCCCTCTGTGGTATACTTCTTGGGTACTTACTATTCTTATAGCTAGCTGGGGGGATCTATTATGGTGTATGTGTTTTTATAGTACTGTGCATGTTTGGATTTGTTTTTGCAATGCATATCTCCAAATTTTAGCCTTCCTTAGAGGGCACCTGGCATCTGGGGCAAGAAAAACTGAGGAAAATGGCGTCGGCTGATGCTTTTATACCCCAGACGCTCTGACGTCGGGGAAAGTGCAACATCAGCCGAGGCCAGACCCAGACTTTGGAATCCGGCCGACCGAAGGGCTGCCTGAGGCAGGACAACCCATATGTGATGACTGCAGATGCATACCTATCGGACATCTACATTTATTGTAAGTACAAAACTGTACTTTTCATACAGCTACTTTTTTGTGTGCACTTCACACGAGTAAAGATGATACTGAATAGGAAATAAGTATGATAGAATTTCTTGAATATTTGTCAGTTTGCATTTTAAATTTGTGTAAGGTTTGTGATGTCAAAATGCTTTATCTGTAATGAAATTAAATTGTTCCTTAGGTGCTTGAACTGATTTGTACTCGTGAGTCTGGTGCAGTGTTTGAGGCTGGAGGCTTGAACTGTGTGTTAACTTTCATTCGGGACAGTGGTCATTTGGTTCATAAAGATACCCTGCACTCTGCCATGGCTGTTGTTTCAAGGTTGTGTGGGAAGATGGAACCCCAGGATTCATCTTTAGAGACTTGTGTGGAGTCCCTGTCTAGTTTACTGAAACATGAAGATCATCAGGTAATTTTGCTGCTGCTTTTAGACTTTATACTTTATTTTCACTTCCTTTTTACAGTGTTAAAGCAGATCCTGGGGCTGACGAATCTAAATTTTTAAATGCAGAGTATTTTTGATATATGTAGAAAAGTCAACTTCCTATGGAAGTCTAGCATACTTCGTAGTAATATGATAGGTACTGTGTAATTTATTTATTTTAAGAAAATCGTATGAAATACGCAGTTAAATGTTTTACCAAGTTAGTTATTGGCTAGATCATAAACATAGGAAATTAAAAAAAAAAAAAAAAAGGGGGGGGGGGCATTTTTATTTAAGCTCTGATTTTACTTTTCACTGGAAAATTAATGTTTTTAAAGTTTCTTGATAGTTATACTGCAAAGACAATAGGTGAAATAAAGTATCTTAATTTGTCATAGGTGTCAGATGGTGCTTTGAGATGCTTTGCTTCATTAGCGGACAGATTTACACGTCGTGGAGTTGACCCAGCTCCATTAGCCAAGCATGGATTGACTGAAGAACTGCTTTCCCGTATGGCTGCAGCAGGTGGTAGTACAGCTGGACCATCATCTGCGTGTAAACCAGGACGTGGTTCCACTGGAGGCCCATCTACACCAGCAGATTCTAAACTGAGTAATCAGGTGTCCACCATTGTAAGCCTGCTCTCAACACTCTGTAGAGGCTCTCCATTAGTTACTCATGTAAGTTTTGCAGCTTTGTAGTACAAAATTAACTTGGGTAGAGGAGCGACAGCAGCTTTATATTTTTTTTTCTTTTTACAGTGGTTAGTATTGTGTGGCGGTTCTCACATGATTTTATTTGGTTGGGACTGAGATTTTTCCTAGTTGGTGGTTAAGATGAGCATATGACACTGATAGAAGTGGTACAATCATAAGGATTGTGAGTTTAATAGCTGAATCTGATAATGTCCATTTCATTCTTCCTCACTGTTGGGTCTCCGGATCCGACTCGACTGCTTCTCAAGACTTATGATCTGAGCCTCAAGCTCCTTTCTTTCAAATAATGCCTCACTTCTCTAACCCTTCAAATCTTGTTTGCCTCCTTCCAGCTCAGATCTGATTTTGTAGCCTCGAGAGTTGTGGGATTTTTCAATTTCACAAGTTGCTTCTTTCCAATTTCTGTCAGTAAATCCTCCTTTTTAACTAGCGCTAGTGCTGTCAACTTTGCTATCTATCCTCCCCTCCTATTTAGCTAGTTTTCATTGGAGGTAGGATTGCTTGACCCTCCCCCTCCATGTTTTTCTTCAGTAACTGTTGATCATCTTCTCCATCCTTCCTTTTGCTTAGCTGTTTAAAAAAAAAAAGCTCTTTTGGTATTGTTTTGTAATGTAGTGTTATAGTCGAGCCGTTGAGTGTGTTGGCTTTAACTTCTTCCTTGTTAGTGCGTGTATGTGTGCTTTACCCCTGCATGTATTAGTATGTTTGATAATCCTACAGGTTTTAAGAGGTGCTCCTGTTGTGGGTGTAAGATTCCCACTTTGGATGCCCACAAGAGGTGCGTGTATTGTCTTGGGCCAGGGCACTTAAAGGTAGAGTGCAAGATTTGTGCGGCCTTTAATCCCAAAGTCCTTGACTGCACAAACAAGCTGATATTGAGAGGTCTCTTACAGGCCTCTGGGGTTCAAACTGCTGTCAATCCTTCTGTTTCCAGGGAGCCAAAAAAGTGTGCCCTCTCAGCATCCTGAGGAACCACAACTTCTGTACCTGAAAAATGACAGGCTATCAAATCCCCAGCCTCATTGGATCCAATTTCCTCGGATCCGACAAAATTGGCACCTATTAAGATCCAAGTGCTGTAAATGCCCAACCTTCAGGTTAGAGTTTCACCTCTGATCCATCACATGTTATTTGGATCCAGAGTTCTTTATCTCTAGGTGAAGCCTCCTTGTGTCTGAAACATTCAGATCAGAAGTTCAGGAGCCATACCCACGGAGCAAATCTTCTCCAGCACCAACTGCTCGGACCAGCCTCTGCACAGTCAAGTCTACACATTCTTCAGCCAAGTCAAGATTGTCTCGACTCTTTTGTTCAGACAGGGACAGGATGATGCGGAGTTTTATCAAAGCTCAGATTCAGTTGCAGATTTTGCTATCTCCGACCCATACTGGATCTGTGAAAGCTCCATCTCAAATAACTCAGTCTCCTCTTCTGACTCGACCTCCAGTTTTGGAACTTCAAGATCTGGCTTTTTCGAGAAAACAGTCATTGGAGCTGAGGATTTGTCTGTCTTCGAATCTGGCAGTGTCCCAGGCTCGCTCCATGCCAATGCCATTGGTGCAGACTCATCAGGGTTGGTTTTGGCTCTGACCTTGTCAGATCTCTCTCTTCACCTAGGGGCTTTGGCCCTTGACAGTTAGTGCTATCTGGAAGCGTCTGATCCAGGATGGCTTCTTCCTGCTTTCCCTTGGTAGCTTTGGCTATGGGGGGGGTCCCTGGATTTGTCTACCTTTTGGGGAGCAGACGGGCCTTTATCCAGACCAAGAGATGCATCTCCGCATCCCCTGGATCCTACCCAGTCAACCTCTGATCAGAACTTTGCACCCATTCTTCCTGTCTGTTGTCAGCCCCTCCGGGAGAGCTTCCAGACCAGACATACCACCTCAGGGGGGCTGGCATTCCTATGATTCCTCCCCTGAGTATCCCACGGGGGAGATTAATCGGAAGAAACAGTGCAAGAGGAAGCACTTAGACTCACCTTTGGAGTCTTTAACAGAGGACACTGACTTTGATGAATTAGAGTCCTCCAGATCTCCACACTGTATCTCCTTCAGAGATATTTTAGAAATCCTGAAGTAAAAATGTGGATGGTTATCCCAATCCCCTCCGAGTAGTTGCTGTTTCTGGAGGCCTTTGGGATGGACCCATCTGTGCCCTGGGTGTCCCTGCTGAACTTACTCTGATTTAGTTGGCTGCCAGGCGTGGAAGGAGCCAGACACCATGGACTCAATACCCAAACATGCAGACAATTACTTCAGCCCACTTAGTGATCGCCTGTACTCGAGCAAATGTGCTCCCATTGATGCCATTGTGGTGGCAGCAGCCACCAAGAAGGAGCTGGTGGAACAGAGCTCCACTGTCTATCCCCCGAACAAGAAGTCTTGGCTGTGGACTGGTACGGAAAGGCATGTATATGGCTCAACTACTTTTACACTGAAAGCATTTAATTATTTGGCACATTTCATGCTTCTCTAGAGGGATCTGGTTAAGGAACTTACCAACTGTATGGCAGAGTCTCGGTTGGAGGAGGACCTCAAGAAGGTATCTCCCTAATTGGCCACCTCAATGAGGCTAATCTCACATGCTGCAGAGGGAAACTCTTGAGCAGCCAGCACAGGCATAGCCCTCAGGAGACGTGCCTAGATGAGGTTTTGCTGGTTTGCAGAACCCTTTAAAACATCTTTCATCAATGCCCCGTTGGTTCTTTGTTTGGACTTTCAATTAAGGAAACTCTTACCCATAGTGAGGAGGAGAGAAAGACCTTATCTGTCATAGGGATCAAAATTTCTTACCCTTAAAGGACTTTTTCAAGGAACCACCAGAGGAGGAAGATGATGTCCCAGGATGCTTTCCCGGAGTCTCAGGAAAAGTCCTCTTGAGGAAGAGGATTTAATAGTAGGTGCTGCCATATAGGCAGAGCGGGTCTTCAGAACCAAGGCTTCAGAGAACCTTCCTCTGGCAGGCACTTCAAGCGCTCCTAAAGGATTGCCCGACTGTCACTTGGGTGCTAAACCTTATTTCCAGAGGTTATTATATTCCCTTTTCCCTTCCACCTCCAAAACCCCAGGAGGAATCTGTAAGATGATCCACCCACACAGAGGGAGAATGCCATTCCAGAGGTTCAGAAGCTTCTAGAAAAAAGTCATCCAGAGGGTCTTGACTGAACAACGAGGCTGCAGTACCCTACTCATGCTTCTTTTTGGTACATAAGACAGGGGACCCATGACCAATTCTAGATCTGAGCAGTCTGAACTTATTTGTCAAGAAGTCGAAGGTCCTCATGGTGATGGGTCAGTCCATACTGCCACTACTACGCAAGGATGATTGGACGTGCTCTATAGATCTCCAGGATACATACCATCATGTCAAGAATAGACAGATGCTCTAGGAGACTGTTGTGGTTCTGGCTAGGAGCCAATCTGTACCAATTCAGAGCACTGTCCTTTGGGCTCACCACTGGCCTTCCCCCACCCCCTCCCGAGGGTTCATAAAGTGTATGACAGTGGTAGCACCTCACTTGCAACTGTACAGATTCCTGGTGTTTCCATACTTGGACTACTGGTTCCATATGTCACCCACAAGGCATCAACTTCTTCAAGCCACACAGTACCTGCTACAAGTTTTCAGTTGTCTGGGAATTGTGAATTTGGCAAAGTCAGATGTCCCCAGGACAGGACACAGAGTTTATAGAAACTCAAACACAGTCAAGCAAGTAGCAGCCTTGCCTCCACAGAGGATAATATCATAGAGACAAGTCCAACTGTTACTGGAGATGTCAACTCCACCTGCTCACCTAGTTTTGTGGTCCCTAGGATCCATGTCAGCTGCCATTCTCCTAGTTCCATTAGCAACGTTCTTCATGTAAGTACGGCATTGGACTAGAGGTCCATTGATCCATTCTGTACCATCCACTTTCTGCTCCCATCAGGCTAACTATGATATGTAAGTGTAACTTGCAGTGGTGAATGGTTTCAAATGACCTCCTTTTTGGCAGGCTTTTTGCTGTTCCCCTCCGATAGCCACAGTGACCACAGACATTTTTTGTTGGGTTGGGGAGGCATTATCAAGGAAGATTGGTCCTAGGTACATGGTCCACGACAGAGACTAAATTGCACATAAACGTTTTGGATATGAGGGCGGTCCTGTCATTGCAATCCTTTCATGACTGCCTCCCTCTGGGAACGATAGCAGTTCAAACAAGCAACATGTCAGTAGTCATCAAGAAGCAGGGGAGAACCCGTTCATAACCTCTGTGCAGGGAGGCCATGAAGGTTTGGAAATGGGCAATCTCTTCAAACTGCTTTCTTCTTGCAACACATGTTCCTGGTCAGGCCAACGTTCTAGCGAACAGACTGAGCAGGTCTGTCTGAGTCCATATGATTGGTCCCTTAATCCATCAGTAGTGGGCAAGGTATTTGGCTGATGGGGCCAACCCTGATGCAGTCTTTTTGCATCTCCCCTGAACAAGTGCAGCAGGTAGTTCGCTTTGATTCCCCCAACCAGGGAATCGCACAGGAACACACACTAGTCCACGATTGGTCTCCTGTATACTTACCCTCATATTCCTCTTTTCCCCAAAGTCCTACAGAAAGCCTGCAGGTTGAAGAGCATATCGAATCTCAATGCTCCCTTCTGGCCTCGTCAAATACGGTTCCCCTTCCTGCGGTATCACAGCAAGTATCCCACATGGGTACTGTATCCCAGACAGGATCTGATCTCCCCTCCATCCGAGCATCAAAGTTGCAGTCTCGGATCCCTATGGTTAACCACTTGGTTTCTCCACTTCCAATGATCCTGTGAAAGACCAGGCTAGCTTTACCCGTTTGAGAAATTATACTTGCTTCCCAAAATTGTTCCACAAAAAAGGTTTGCAGTAGCAAATGGAAGAGATTTTCAATTTGGGCATCAAAACAGAATATTGATCCCTTTTTAGCTTCTGTTTCGGATATCCTCCTGTTCCTAAGTTCGCTTGTTTTTCCACTGTAAAGTTGCAAATGGCTGCAATTTCAAATTTTTACTTTGGGAAAGATGCTTCCTTTTTGTTGCCTCTTTCAACATCCAGGTTATGTAGAGCCTTTATGAAAGGGTTTTTTCTACTTCGGCCTAAAGTAAAAGTTTCATCACCACTTTGGGATAACAACATAGTGCTTTAAGGCCTTACTCAGAAACCGTTTGAGTCTGCGAATTCCTGTGACATGAAATTTCTTACTTGGAAAGATATTTTCCTAGTGGCTGTCACTTCAACAAAAGTGTTCAGTTCAGAACGAACTGGCTCCCTACCTAAGCACCATGTTCAATCATAGCTTCACATCAGGCTTTGTGCCTACTGAATGGCATACGGCAACAGTTATCCCACTCCACAAAGGGGGAGCCACCCCTGATCCCAGGAACCATCACCGTATTAGCCTGGTCTGCAAGGCCATGGAACGTATCATCATGGAACTCCTAGACATAGACATTGGTAACCTTGAAACAATGGATCCCACCCAGTTCGGGTTTGTGAAAGGCAGATCAAGTCTCTTAGACCTGATCGACTTCTTTGAGGCAGTCACCAAAGCCGTAGATGAGGGTAAGGTGATTCACACAGCTTATCTTGACCTTGCCAAGGCTTTTGACAACATCTCCCATTCTGGAATTACAGCTAAACTCACTAAACTAGGTATAAATCCCTAAGTCACAAGATGGGTTGCCAACTGGCTCACTGACGGAACACTCACTGTAAAAGTTGCACACTCCAAATGTGACTTCAAACCAGTGACAAGTGGAGTACCAAAGAGTTCATTCCTGGGACCTCTCCTGTTTATCTACTTCTCTGAAGTACAGGCTAACACAGAAGGTCTTTGGCTAATGAAGTTCGCAGATGACTGCAAACTAGGAGCCATAGTAGAGTCCCCAAATGATGTGGAAATCCTATAGAAGGGCCTCGCTGAGACAGATGCCTGGTGTCAGAGCCATGGCCTCAAGCTCACTGCCAAAAAGTGCATTGTCACCCCCTTTGTAAAAACTCTATACCCATGAACTACTACATAGACAGCAGTCTACTTAACACCGAATGTGTGATGAGACCTTGGGACCCAGGTGGACAGTAGTCTGTCTCTTGATAGTCACATTGCCACAGCAGTCAGGAAGTCCTTCTACGTGGCACACCTCATCATAAAAGGGTTCTCATCCTGGAAAAAGAGGTCATTGTTCCCCTCTACTCGACACTCAGACCCATTATAGAGTACAATGCCTCTCACAAGACAACTGCAGCAGCTAGAAAGGATACAGAAGTAGCTCACAAAGAAGATGACAGGCCTCAAACAGATGCCTTACACTGACCGTCTCAAAAAAACTCCAGCTTTACTCCATAACATATCGCTTACTCCGAGGTGATCGCTGCCTAATGTATAATGCTGTGTCAAAACAAGAGCTGTTGGACATGCTACACTTAAAAAATCCCAATCCCTCCGAGCTACACGCTCTAGGGACCTAAACCTTGTCACCACAATAAACAGGACATGCTGGAAGGATAGATTCCTGTCCCAGAGACTTCCCATACTCTGGAGCAGGCTACCCATCTATGTCAAGCAAAGTTCTTCATTGCCACTCAAGAAAAATCTTGAGTGAATGGGAAATAGGAAATATACCCCGGTGATCACATCAGTGTCTCTGCTTGACAGTGGCACAGGAAAATAACTTTCTTGGGTGGCGTAAGCCAGGGAACCTTGTTGGCTAGGCTTCCATAGGCCCTCGGGCTGATAAACTAGTACCTACCTAGGAAGCTATACAAAGAGTGCCTGACCTATAAGTTGTCATCCAAACTGCATTACATTACATTTTTCAAAGACAGGGTTTCTTTAAGAACCAATCCTACCTTTATAGATAGACTAATTAACCAAGCCATTCATTTGCTAGTCTGTCTCCCAGTTAGTCAAACAAGGGTGAAAATATGCTGCATCTGCTGGATGTACAGAAAGTTGCGTTTCAATCTACAAAGGACAAAGCAGTATAGAAAATCTGAGCCGCTATTAATTTCATTCTCACCTAGTCAGCTAGGCCCAGGCAGTGTCCAAAATCACTCTAGCAAAGTGGACTACTGGTTGTATTTATACAGTTTATGCCTTGAATGGCATGCAGCGTCCATGTCCCCCAAAAGCTCATTTTACCACTTCAGTGTCCACCTGCTTTTTCAGCCAGAACTCCTGTTAGTGAAATTTGTGTAGCAGCAACTTGGGCCAAGCCTGATACATTTTGTATCTCATTACAAATTGGATGTTGCATCTACTTTACTCAGACATCATTCCATGAGGTCCACTCAGGATTCACAAAGCTGGGGACTCTGACCCAAGAGTGAGGAAGAATAAAATGGACAACATCAGATTTAGAAGTTATGTACTTAACATAACTTGACATTTGTGTGGTATCATTCTTCCTCATGTCCCACTCGTCCATCCCCCAACCTAAACAGTAGAGATCTAGAGGTTGTAGGAAACCATAGGTTTCTAGATTGAGCTCCAGATTATGGTGAGATATATATATATATATATATATATATATATATGTGTGTGAATATATATATATATATATATATATATATATATATGTATATGTACTACTGAAAACTTCCGAACTGTTAAAAACAAAAACAGAATTCCAATGAATAGACGCTGAGCCAGAACTGTTATTTGCTGAGCGTTTTGTTCGCTTTATTGGTAACAATCGAACTTCATCAGAGCAAAATGTAATGCATTTGCAATACTGTGCGAGCTTTAAATAGTCTAACTGGTGTAAAAAATACTTCACTATGATTGGTAGATATTCTACGCCAATGCAGTAGTATTTGGACTAATGAGAGACACTGCTATAAAACAAAAGGTTTTATCTGCTAACATCCTGCCACTAGGTGGCGTGCTGTAACTTTTTAGTTGTACCACTTTAATGCACATTTAATGTTGAGATTCTCATTGAGCCCTGGTGGGGTATCTGCTTCAAGGAGGAGTTGCTATCTTAATTCCTTCAGCTCCAGTAGTGTGTTGCAATCCCCAAAAAACTGCTGGACCTGTTCTACCACTAGAAATTCAAAACAGGTGAAGCCATTGCAGCTGGTGGCATATCTGCTTAATGCATTGTAACTGTCATTATGCCTGATGGCTGCAAGGTGTTCCTTCACCCTGTCTGAGAGCTTTCTAATTGTTTTCCCAATGTAGAAGGAAAAACACTGGTTGCAGTAGGCTGCATAGACTACAAAAGTTGAGTGGCAGTCGTGTCGGGCTTTGAACTGCACCGTGATGTTGCAGTGTTGAAAAGTGTAGGATGTGCCTGAGTGGATGAAAGGGCAGACTACACAATGCTTGCAAGGGCCCATACCTTTGGGGTTTTGTGGGTTAGCAGGCTCATGGGGGTCTGCGCCATTCCTGAGTATGGGGGTCTCTTTCCTTTCAAAGGTTTGTTTAAGAGTTCTGGTCTTCTTGTATGAGAAGACAGGCTCATTACCCACTATATGATGGGTGTTGTGGTCCGCTCTTATTATGTTCCAGTTTTTGCCAATGATATCCCTAATGGGTTGCATATCTCTGCTGATGGGGATGGGGAAACTACAGTTTCTGTTCTTGGGTTCAGTAGTTCTGGTGGTCACCTGGGGGGTGAAGCCATGAGTAAGGATGGGTGGGTGTCTGTCTGATCTGAGAGGCCACTTCTTGAAACATATCCTCTACTAGTTGTTTGGGGTAATGTCGGCGGATGAACATTTCTGAAAGGAATTGGCTTTCCTTGAGGAAGGTATCATCATCAGAGATGATCCTGGAGAGGCGGATGTACTGCCCTTTGAGCACATTCTTCTTCATAAAAAAGGGGTGCTGACTATTGAAATCCAGGAAGTTGTTCCTGTAAGTGTTCTTCTGGTACACATTGGAGGTAAGGCTGCCAGTGCTGGGGTCAATGGTTAACTGAGTATCAACTAACTATAAAACCAAGACAGAGACAATATCGGAATACCTGGACTTCATTTTCAACCCGCTAGTTCAGGCAACGGATTTTTACATCAAGGACTCCTGGGACTTTTTAAACAATGCATGTTTAG
>NC_056737.1:28013931-28046795 GCF_019279795.1 Protopterus annectens | reverse complement strand
TTTCTTTGCTGGGACTTTTCTGTACTTCACAACTCTTTACAACCTATGTGGTGTATTTGCTTATAGATGAAGGAAATGTTCTTAGTACTGTATGCATGATTGTGGTGCTGCGGTAGCGTTGTCATCTCACAGTAAGACGCTGACCGGTTCGAGACTCAACTAGAGCGTCTTCTGCGTGGAGACATGCGTGAATGGGGTGTACCTTTGTTGAAGGTTGTGCGTTAGGGCTGGCAACTCAGCACGTAAAAATCAACTGCCAATCATTAGCAGACTGGAGTTCTGCTGTGGCGACCCCTAACTGGGAAAAGCCGAAAGACACAACATGCATGGTTTTCTGGCATATTTATTATCTTTATAGTCTTCCTGTCTGGGTCAAGAAAAACTGAAGAAAATGTCTGTTGCAACTTTTATACCCCTGGCGCACTGACATCAGGGAAGAAGCAACAGCAACCGACGCTGGCCCAAGACTTTGGAACTCGGGCCCGACTGCTGGTCGCCTGCCAGCAGGATAACCCAAGTGTAATGACTGCAACAGTTAATACACTCTAACTTCTGCGTTTATGGTAGGTACACAACTGTACTTTGTTACATAAACAAGCGGGGGGGGGTGCACATTCCTACCCCCTCTGCAGACTAGCCATGGCATTGTGGAGCACGGCCTTGACCTACCAAGTACAACTACAAGCTCAAGTCCTGGCAGGAAATCAGAATGTTCTGGCAGACAAACTAAGCAGAAATCTCATGGACCATCACGAATGGAAACTGGAACCACGGATTTTCAACATGTTGACACGCAAATGGGGGAGTCTAGACACAGATCTTTTTGCCTCTCCCCAGAACTACCAGTTGGACAAATTTTGCACAAGAACTCATCACAAAAAGCCTGGAAAGTGGATGCTCTGACCTTCAGCTGGAAAAATCAGTCCATACCTTTTCCTTCTGCCTTTGTTCTCCAAAGTTCTACTAAAAGTCAAACAGGACAAACCGAAAATGATTGATTGCTACAGACTGGCCTCGCCAACACTCCATGGCACCTGCCTCAGACACCTTCCTTATTGTCTCAGCAGGAGAACGAAATTCTGCACCCTGAGCTCCAAACATTGAATCTTGCAGCTTGGCTAATCACTTAAATTCACCCTTAGCATCCCTCAGCAAACCTGTGATGGATGTCATTTTGGAGGCGAGAAGACCTAGTACTAGAAAATCTTATGCTGACAAATGGAAAAGATTGTGCCTGGAATCCGTCTCAAGGGATGAGCACAGCAGTGCCCAATTTACCCCAAATTTTGCAATACTTAACTGAGATGCTTCATAAGGGCCTGTCTTTTTCTTCCATAAAAATCCATGCCTCAGCCATTTCAGCTCATTGCAACACAGACCCCCCCCTTCTCTCATCCTCTTCTAAAGCAGTATCTCAGGGGCCAAAAACTTGAGACCACCCAGGAGAGCTCCAACCCCTGCCTGGGACCTTAACTTTGTATTGGTGAAACACTGCCTCCTTTCGAGCCAGCTGCAACTGCAGACTTAAAATTTCTTTCCTGGAAAACAGCCTTCCTTTCAGCAATCACTTCAGCTAGAAGGGTGTCTGAATTGCAGGCTGTCTTGGCAGTGGAGCCTTTCATTATCTTTCTTGCAGACAGGTGTCCCTCAGGACCAATCCCTCCTTCATGCCTAAGGTGGTATCCAGTGTGGCCCTTAATCAGTCCATTCATTTGCCAACCTTCTTTTCTAATCCACAGAACAAAGTGGAACGTATACTGCACTCCTTAGATGTGCACAGACAACTTAGAGTTTACATGGACAGGACTAAAACACTCAGGAAATCTGAGCAGCTGCTGGTCACATTTGCTGCAGGGGCAGAGGGGAAGGCCATTTCAAAGCAAACCGTTTTTAAATGGATAAGCCATTGCATTCATTTCTGCTATAAGCACCATGGAAACCTACCCCACAAGGGGATAAAACCATATTCAACCAGGGCTGCATCTACCTCTACAGTCTTAGAGGTGCCCCTACCAGGGACATTCTAGAAGCTGCTACCTGGAGTTCTGTACATACCTGCACCAAGCATTTACATTTGCCAGTTTTCTCTAAATCGAGAGCTGGCTTTGCCACTGCAGTCTTGCAGGGCCTTATAGCTGGTCCTAATGGTATTTTCCTCCTCACATCCTTAGCTTTGGGAATCTACCCAAATATGATGACTGGAACAGTGAAACATGAAGAACATAATACAGTTGTGTACACTTACCATAAATGTAGATGTTAGTGTATTCACTGTTGCAGTCCTAGATCGTGTTTCACTGTTGCATTCATTACATTTGAGTTTTCTGCTTGCAGTAGCCCTCAGTCCTGATAAACAAAGTCTTGGGTCCTACGTCAGTTGCTGTCTCCTTCCGTGATGTCAGGTCATCAGGGATATAAAACATGCAGCCAACGCCATTATAGGTTCATAGGTATGTACTAGGTATCTGCCCAGTGGTATTTATAAGCCTAGCCAGAGTGTCAGCTTTTGCCTCCCCATTGATTAATTAACTGAGCCTCTGTCAAGAAGAGCCAGTGAAGTGATCCCAGGGGTGTATTTTCTGTTACCCACCCACTCGTCAAGGTTTCTCTTGAGTTTTAGTGAGGGGCTGTGCCTAATGTTAGGAATTTTGTTGCAAAGCATGGGGAGTCTGTGACAGGAATCTATCCCTTCAGCATGATGTCCTTCAAGGATGCATCTGCAGTCCTTACAAATGGGTTGTCCTGTCGTCAGGCAGCCCTTCGGTCGGCCGGATTCCAAAGTCTGGGTCTGGCCTCGGCTGGTGTCGCACTTCACCCAACGTCATCTCTGCTGGTCTTCGGGTATAAAGGCATCAGCCGACGCCATTTTCCTCAGTCTTTCTTGCCGCGTGGCCAAGCAGAAGCTGTTCGCAAGCGCCGGTCGGTCAGATCCAGAGATTACTACTACCGAATACTACTAAGACTTCTAAAAGCTAAGTACCCCGCTGGGGACTCTTTCTGCCTCAGCCGATGTCAGAAAAAGTGAATAACTGTTTAACTTGTGGGAAACAAATACCTCATAAAGATTTCCACTCTTACTGCTTACCTTGTTTAGGCCCAGACCACGACGTAGCAGCCTGTTTAGCCTGTGCTTCCTTCAACCGACTTAACGCTTAGGCGCCGGTCGGAGTTTGCTAAACAGTTTTTCGCTCAGATTTTGCGTACATTATGCCGCCGGATCCTCCGACTTCTCAAATTGTTAAGAAACGCAAAGAAAAAGACCGACACTCGTGGTCCGCGGTTTCGGCTGAAACCGCGGTTAAGCAAACCGTGAGTGTCTTGGTTTCGGCCGAAACCGAGCAAACGGGTCAATCTACAGCCGAATCCATGACTACTACCGAGGCCCCTGCTACCCTAGTTGAATCGGCCTCTGAAATTTTGCCTACTAATGTGGTTTCTCTAGAATTATCGGACACCATCCCTTTGGATGTCTCTACCCCAGCACGTGGTGTGGCTAGGCCTCCTGCAGCCATGTCTATAAAGGCCTTTGCCAGGGCTAAAGCAGCCAAAACTGCTAAGTCTGTGCCTGTTAAGCCCCCCTCTCACAGGCCCAGTTCCAGTTCCCAAATGCTTACTCTGGCAGAGGATCTCATCTCTTTAATAAGGGGATCCCAATCTCACCCAGACAGGGCCTCTCATCCTCCAGAAAAGAGACCTAGAGCAGAGCCCCCTGAGCCAGTGTCCTCAGATGACTCTTCTGATGTTTCAGACAATACAGACCATCCAGAGGCTCCCTTTTCTACTTATGAAGATTCCGATGCTGAAGAATCTATACCTTCTGCCTCTCCACCAGAGGAATTTTCCTTTGGGGAAACCTTACATGCCATGAGAGAGCAATTCCAATGGCAGGGACAAGATTTCTCAGATTCAAGAAAAAGGCTTAGGACCTTTCTACACTTACCGCAACATAGGCCCTTAGCTATACTTCCAGTTCTTCCTGTTGTGGATGATGCATTTAATGATGCTTGCACTGCTCCTGATACTTCACCTCCAGCCCCTGCCAAGCCCAATAGGCTTTACAGGGTACCGGACACTCATCACCACTTATACAAGGCTCCTCTTGCAGATCCTGAGACTATCTCCCAGGGGCCTAAGGCAGTAGCTTCGACCTCAGCGAAAAACCCTCTCCCTTCTGAAAGGGAATCCAGGTCCTTAGAGAGATGGGGTAAAAAAGTATACACCTCTGCCACTCTCACAGCTAGAGCATTGAATTGTCAGTTTCACATGATCCAATACCAAAGAGTTTATGCTTGATCAGTTAACTAAGAAACTGTCCTCTGATGATTCCTTAGATAAGAAATATGTTTTAGAAATGGTGAATAACATTCAGCAGGTTAGTAACCATTCTTTAAAATGTGGCTATGATGCACTGGAGGCTTCATTTAGATCAGCCATGACTGGCACAGTTATAAGAAGGCATGCATGGTTGAAAGAACAGGTCCTGCCGGATCATGTTAAAGCAAAGCTTTTAGAAGCTCCTATGGATAAGGTCTGTCTATTTGGTTCTCCTGCCCAACAAGTAATGAAGAAAATGGAAGAGAAGGCAAAATCTGTACAAACAGTTAAAGATTTCTTACAGGTTCAGCCCCCAAGGTTTAGCAGGAACTGGCCTTCCAAAAATTGGTCCTTTCCAGACTCCTCTAAATCTCAGAGAGGCAGGAATAGACGTTCCAGAAGCAGAAATCAATCCAGAGGAGGTGCCTACAGGGGACGCCAGTGGCAAGGCAATAACCAACGAGGCACAGATACAACCACTACCACTGCAACAGGACAATCACAGTGACTTGGCTCTGACGCCGCCTACCAGGGAACAAATAGCAGCACCCTTAGGCGGAAAGTTAGCCTTATTTTCAAAAAATTGGCACTATATCACAAGAGACAAATGGATTTTGCAAACTATAGACCAAGGATACAGGTTTCATTTCCACACCTTACCAGTAAAAAGAGGAATGCCAAACCTACCACCAAATCAAAAGACAGAAGCTCTAAAACAAATAGCTCAATTAACAAAGATGAGAGCTGTGGAAAGGGTTCCACCTACAGAGCAGGGCAAGGGATTTTACTCAAGACTCTTCCTAGTACCAAGAAAAGAGAAAAGTTGGAGACCTATTCTTGACCTGTCCGCTTTAAACACATTCATCATTGTTCCAAAATTCAAAATGCTGACCCTACAGCAACTTCTTCCCATGCTGGGCAAGGAGTGTTGGCTGGTAACTCTAGATTTCAAGGAGGCATACCTGCAAGTCCCCATACGACCAAATTGCAGAAGATACCTCAGATTTCTTGCAGGATCAGAGCATTATCAATTCTCAGCATTGCCCTTTGGCTTATCTACTGTGCCCAGAGTGTTCACGAAATGCCTGGCATCAGTTATCGCTCATTGCAGGCTACAGGGAATCCAAATTTATCCATACCTGGACGACTGCCTGATACAAGCGGACAACAAAAGCAAGCTGACACAAGACTTACAAAGAGTCATTTGCTTACTACAAGCCTTGGGATACACAGTCAATTTAAAAAAGTCAAGACTGATACCATCCCAAACAAGAACATTCTTGGGTGCAGAATTGGACACAGTAAAAAAGATGGCATTCCTAACTGCAGAAAAACAAGAACAACTTCCTCTTTACTTCTTGGCATTAACAAAGCAGAACAAACTAACAGCAAGGAAAGTACTGCAGGCCTTGGGCTTCATGGCATCCTGCATAATCCTGGTCCCCCATGCCAGACTGCATATGAGAAAGCTACAGTGGTACCTAAAGAATTTATGGTCTCAGCACAGGCACAGCTTAGAAACCGAAATACCACTAATCCCATGCCTGAAACAAGAATTCCTGTGGTGGGCTCAGGCATGCCAGTCAAACCAAGGTTTGTCCTTCCACAACATTCAAGCAAGCCAAACCATCACAACGGATGCCTCAGACCTAGGTTGGGGGGCCCACATGCTGGACAAGTGCATTCAAGGCTTATGGACTCCAGATCAGCTGCACCTGCACATAAATCAAAAAGAAATGCTGGCAGTAAAACTAGCAATCCAGAATTTCAGACCATTCCTCAAAGAAGGCCAATTGATGATAAGGACAGACAACACCACAGTTATGTGGTACATCAACAAACAGGAAGGCACTCATTCATACCCCCTATGTCGAATGGCTCTGGACCTATGGAATATGGCTCTGAGCTACAACATTCAGTTACAGGCAATATTTGTACCGGGAAAAGAAAACATCCTAGCAGACATGTTAAGCAGAACTACCTCGGATGCTCACGAATGGATGCTACACCCGGACATCTTCAAGGCCATCACAAAGAAATGGGGAATGCCACAAATAGATCTATTCGCATCCCCACTCAATCACCAGCTCAAGAAATTCTGCACAAGGACATACCACCCACTTGCTTGGAAGGTGGACTCTCTATCCTTCAGTTGGAAAGGCCTGACAGCATATGCATTTCCACCTCTTCCTTTGATGCACAAGGTACTACTGAAAATCAAAGAGGAACGTCCAAGGATAATTCTGATAGCTCCAAATTGGCCAAGACAACATTGGTATCCATTGCTGAGGAGCATGTCTCGGGGCCGAACGTGGACACTACCCCTGATTCCTTTGATGTTAACTCAGAGTGACTACAACATCCTGCATCCAAACCTGAAAACTCTGCAACTGACTGCCTGGAACATTACATAAGAGCAACTAACCCAGATTTATCCCAAAGGGTTAAAGACATTATCCTTGAGGCCCGCAGACCTTCAACAAGAAGGAACTATGCAGGAAAATGGAAAAGGTTTGTCATTTGGAGTACTGAAAGAGGGAAAGATGTGTCAAAGATAGATATTGCCAACATCCTGGAGTATTTGGCAGAGCTTCTCCATACAGGCCTGTCCTATTCCTCCATCAAGATACATGCATCCTCTATTTCTGCAGAATACAGCTTCGATCCCCCTGTCTTCTCACATCCTCTACTCAGGCAGTTCCTCAGAGGAATCAAGAATGTAAAACCTCCTAGGAAACCACCATTACCAGCATGGGACTTGAACTTTGTGCTAGAAAAATTGACACTCCTCCATTCAACCAGCAGCAACAGCAGATCTTCAACACCTATCCTGGAAAACTGCTTTCCTACTGGCAATTACTTCAGCAAGAAGGGTTTCGAACTACAGGCCTTAATGGCAGTACAACCCTTCCTAATCTTCCATCAAGATAGAGTGTCCATGAGAACTAATCCTACATTTATGCCTAAGGTGGTATCCAGAGTGTCTCTAAACCAGGCAATCCACCTACCTACCTTCTTCCCCAATCCACAGAACAGGGGGGAAAGACTGCTGCATACCTTGGATGTACATAGACAGTTGCGCTACTACCTGGACAGAACCAAGGGCAATAGAAAAACTGACAGCTTCTAGTAGCTTATGCAACAGGAAGGGAAGGAAAAGCAATTTCCAAACAGACAATCTCCAAGTGGATAGGAAATTGCATAAGATTCTGTTACTCCTACCATGGAAAGCAAATTCCACAGAACATAAGGCCTCATTCTACAAGGGCTACAGCCACTACCACAGCTTTCTTACGAGGAGTGTCTACCAAGGACATTATTGAGTCTGCTACTTGGACCTCCGTGCATACATTTGCCAAGCATTATAACTTACCTCTATACTCTAGATCCCGAGCAGGGTTTGCCACTGCTGTTTTGCAAGGGATCCTAACTACACCATAATTCTTCTTCCTCCTTCCCTAGTTTGGCTATGGTATTCTACCCATTTGTAAGGACTGCAGATGCATCCTTGAAGGACATAGTACAGTTTTGTACCTACCATAAATGTAGATGTCCGAACAGGATAGCATCTGCAGTCAGGATTACCCTCCCTCCTTCCCCTCTGTGGTACTCCTAGGATATTTACCCACCTAATAGCTAGCTGGGGGGGGATCTCTTATGGTGTATTTGTTTGTATATATGTACATACATGCTTATTTTTTGTGTTTGCCTTCTACTTTTTTGGAAACATTGGCATTTATCCAAAAATTTAGCTTTCCAAGAGGGCAACTGGCATCTGGGGCAAGAAACACTGAGGAAAATGGCGTCGGCTGATGCCTTTATACCCGAAGACCAGCAGAGATGACGTCGGGTGAAGTGTGACACCAGCCGAGGCCAGACCCAGACTTTGGAATCCGGACGACCGAAGGGCTGCCTGACGACAGGACAACCCATTTGTAAGGACTGCAGATGCTATCCTGTTCGGACATCTACATTTATGGTAGGTACAAAACTGTACTTTCTATTTATTGTTGTGGCGAGGTTTGGCTCACAGTGACTTGGATTTCTTTAGGTGGAGCATGTCCATCAATTCTGAGTTGGACATGGCTTTGTAAGTCAGGCAGAGATCACCTCTGAGTAAGCGCTATGCCACTGAGTACAGACGGAGTTTTTCCAGTTGGGCTGCATAGAACAAACGTTAGGCCAGTAATCCTTTTGGTGAGGTACTTTTGTAGTTTTTCCAGCTGTTGGAAGTGTCTTGTGGGGTACATCCCAAATGGGGCATTGTACTCTGATGGGTCTGATGAGTGACGAGTAGAGGGGCACTATAACCTCTTTATTTCTAGATACGAACCCTTTAGTAATTAGATGGGCTACATAGAAGGATTTCCTAACTACTTTGGCAATATGATAGCCAAAGGAGAGATTACTATCTATCTTGGTCCACAGATATCTTATTACCTTATGTATTAAGGGGGCTGCCACCTATGTGGTAATTAATGGGTATTTTGTTTTTCCCAAACGGCATTTTTTTGCATGCTTGAGACCATGACTGACACCAGGTGTCTGTCTCAGTAAGGCCCTTTTGGAGAATGTGTGTGTCAGCCGGAGAGTCAGTTATGGCTCCCATTTTGCAGTTATCTGTGAACTTGGTTAGCCATAGTCCTCCTGTGTTTGCCTGTACTTCTGAGAAGTGTATGCCAAACATCAGTCTTTCATGCTGTGTGGTGCCCACAGCAGAAGCAGTTAGCAAGTGCCGGTCAGCCGACTCCTGAAATTTTCGTTTTCGAGTTTCAGAACCGAACTCTTCAACTAACGCTAAGTACCCTGTTGGGGAAACTTTTTTTTGCTCCTTACCGATGTCCGTAAAAGTTCATAGTTGCATTTCTTCTGGAAAGCAAATACCTCACAAAGATTTTAATTTGTACTGTATTCCGTGCCTAGACCCTGACCACGACGTACCTTGCTGTCTGTTTTGTGCCTTAATTAATCAACGCACTATCGGTCGTCTGTATATTTTCGCCTCTAAATATTTTGGTTCTCTGTTCAGTTATCCAGAAATGTCGTCTGTTAGCCATCCGACTAGTGGTTTTCCGAAAAAATGCAAAGATAAAAGACAGAGACAGGCCACCTAGGTCCAAAGCTGCCGAAGACACTTCTCCTAAGCCAGTCGCCATTTCGCCGGTACGCAGTGAAGTGCTTTTGCAGCCACTGATACCTGCTACTTCTGATTCGCAGGCCTCTACTGAGACCCAATCTGAGTCCGGTATGCCACGAGATGCTTCAACTGTGGAACCTGCGGATGTCTCTACCTTGGATGGTTCTGGAGCCACTGTGGAGGCACTGGCTTCTGAGGGTGTATTCAGGCCTATGGACTTGCATATTAAACTGCCACCTCCTTCTTTGCTTAGACCTAAATCTTGAACCATGCCTAAAAAAACAATGCCCAGGCCACATGCTCAGGCATCTTTGCCTAAAAAAAAAATGATAAGAATGGCTGAAGATCTAATAACTCTTATCAGGGGTAGCCAACCTCACCCCCTTTCTAAGAGGCCTAGGACTGAAGATGATTATGAATCTTCTGACCAGGATTCTGTTTTTTCTGATTCTTCTTATGATCTGGATTTGCCCTTATTTAGTTATGAAGATTCTGATGCAGAGGACTCCACTCCCTCTGCTTCCCCTCCTGAGGATTTTTCTTTTGGGGAAACTTTACATACTCTAAGAGAGCATTTCCACTGGGAAAGCCAGGATTTTTTGATTAAAAAAAGAGGCTTAGTGATTTCCTTCTACCTCAGCATAGGCCTTTATCTATTCCTGAAACCAAATAAAAAGTTTGCAGGAGAACCAAATGAACAATGAATGTGAATTTGTTCTGGACATGTTTAGAGAGAGGATATCCAAATAATTTGATGCAAGATTTGGTTGAGGTGGTTGTTGAAGGAAGAAAGGGGGGATTTGCCCCCATCTTGGGACAGGATACCCCTGTTACACCCGAAACAGAGGTCAAAAACACCAGTCCCAATAACTGGGAACAGGCTTACATTTTAGATTATACAGGTGATTCATGTGTTATCAAAGAAGTTGTTAGTAGAGAATGGGACAGATTTGCACAAATTTCAGATTTGGGACAGATTAACAACCAGCCTTTAAAATTTATTTATAGAAAAGACTTGAATTTTAAACAATTATTTGAGTTTGGTGGACGTCAAAGTACAGGGGGTAAATCGGGTAGGTTAGTAACCACTGCAACTCATATGTAGGGAAGACTGAGAGGAAGTTGAAGTTCAGAATTTATGAACACTTTTATGAAATCAAGAAACAGAATGGGAATAATGCTCTGTTTCGCCATACTTTGGTATGTGTACAAGCTTCCTTCAGTTTTTGTCTTGGAGACAGTGCCCAAAGAAATAAGGGGCGGTATGTGGGAAGCCAAGTTGGAATACAGGGAGCTGTTTTGGCAGATCATTCTGGATTCCACAAAACCTCCTGGTTTAAATGTTCTGTCCATTATTCCAGTGCTTAAGTTAAGAGCAGCTAAGCTTTAATTTGTGAAGAATTCCACTAGATGGCAGTATTTATTGTAATTCATTCAGCACAATGAGATTTGCTTTTATCATTGTAAAGTGAATTTTATTGAATTATATATAATTTTTATAAATATAATATGTTTTATTTAATCAAATGTTATATTTATGTTTTTATTTTGTACTTATTTAATTACTGAGGTGAATACGGAATTTATGGTTTTTATTTGTGAAATCTTTTACACAAACTGTTTTTACCAAAGTAATTTTTCAATTATATTTTATTGGATAATTAATTTATTAATTATTTCAGAAGGAAAAGCTATAAAATGGTTGTTTTAGCCTCATTTTGGGTTTGTTTCTGATGAAGTTGGAAAACAGATCTGTATCTGGATCAGGTAGGTTAGGAACTTTGAAATGTGGATTTTGTTCCCAATGCCAACATATAGCCAATAATTTTAGTATATATATATATATATATATATATATATATATATATATATATATATATATATATATATACCTTCCAGAAATAGGCAAGTTACCAGCACCAGTTAGGTTAATGAATTATATATAATGGTTGGTTGGTGGTGTGGTTTCATAATAAAGTACGTGTACGACAAGGTCTTGGCGCCCTTATTTGGTTCTCCTGCGAACTTTTTATTTGGCTTCAGTTCTCATTAAGTTCGCTTTCATCTCTTGGATTGTTTGGCTTTAGCTATTCCTGCTGTACTAGACATTGTTGCTGATGCTTTTTCGGAATGTGGTTTGGCCCCTGATTCCTTTCCTCCTGCTCCCAGAAAACCTGACAGATACTACAGGGTCCCTGAGTCCCACAAGTTCCTTTTTAAAAATGCTATTGCAGATCCAGATACTTTTTCACAGTGACCCAAGGGCATTAAGGCTTCTACTGCTAAACATCCTACCCCTTCTGATAGAGACTCCAGGGCGCTGGATAGATGGGGGCAAGAAGGTTTACACTTCTGCAACCTTGGCCATTAGGGTTTTAAACTGCCAGTTTCATATGTTAAAATATCAGCAAGATGTTATTGGACTGCTTAAACTGAAAATGATGTTCATTCCTGACTGGAAAATAAAGAATTACATGATTTAATGCATTCTGCTGAACAAGTTGGAAAGCATACTTTGCAATGTGGTTTTTGATTCATTAGAGGCCTCTTGCAGGGCTGCTGTTACTGGGTTTGTGCTCAGAAGGCATGCTTGGCTTAAGGAGCAATCTTTGCCTGATCATGTTAAAGCTAAATTGTTGAACGCCCCCTTAAATCAGGACAGCCTGTTTGGCAACAAGGCTGAGGAAATTCTTAAAAAGATGGAAATAAAGCTAAATCTTTGCAAACAGTTAAAGATATTTACAAGTTCAACCTCGTAGATTTAGTAGGCACTGACCATCTAAGAATTGGTCCTTTCCAGCCTCTTCCAAGTCTTCTCAAGCCACACCCAGACACAGCAAAAAGAACCCAGGTTTCAGTACCAGGGGACACACCAGAACTAAGCAGTGGGGGTCTCCACTTACAAATCTGGGAATAAGACCCCTCCCCCCCCATGGTAAGCTGTCTCAGTGACTTCCTTTTAAAATTTCCAAGCACTTCTCAACTGACTGCCCCTTTGGGGGGAAAGATTGCTCTTCATGCAAAGAATTGGGAACTCATTACCCAGGAAAAATGGGTTTTAAATAGTGTCCCAGGAATACAGATTTCATTTCCACACATTGCCAACACCAAGCGGGTGGCTGGACCTACCCCAAAATCACTGGGCAGAGGCCCAAAAACAAGTACCATGGAGGCTATTCAACTGGTACCAGAAAAGGAAAACTGACAAGGTTTCTACTTGAGACTTTTCTGGGTAACCAGAAAAGACAATTCATGGCGTCCAATCCTGGACCTGTGTACTCTAAACACCTTTTTGGAGATTCTAAAATTCAAGATGCTGACTCTTCAGTTACTTCCTATGCTAGGCAAAGATGCCTGGTTGGCAACACTAGATTTCAAAGAAGCATACCTGCACATCCCAGTCAGGTAATCTTGCAGAAGATACCTATGCTTCAAAGCAGGCTACAAGCGCTATTAGTTCTCTGCACTGCCCTTTGGCTTATCTACTGCTCCTAAGGTGTTCACAAGTGCCTAGCTCCAGTTATTGCATTTTGCAGACAAATAAATATTCAAATATACCCATACCTGGACGATTGTCTAATTTAGGCAGAAAGCCAGGACATGCTTTTGAATCATCCGGCCTTTGTACAAAGGGTTCTAACTTGTCTGGGGTACACCATAAACGAAAAGAAGTCGCACCTGGTTACCCTGTCGACAAATTATATTCTTGGGAGCAAGCTTGAATACAACTTCCCCAGATGGCTTACCTCACGCCAGAGTAACATATTCGACAACCTACTTCAAGTGGCCAGAAAAACCCTGCTATCTGCAAGACAAATACTGCAAGCCTTGGGGTTCATGGCCTCTTGCATTCTTCTAATTCCATATGCAAGACTGCATATGAGGAAACTACAGTGGTATCTAAAAAGCCTATGGTGTCAACATTCTCAGGATCTAGAAGCAATGATTCCTGTCATATCTTGCCTACGCCTAGAGTTCCTTTGGTGGGCAGAGGCCTGCCACCAAAACAAGGGACTACCTTTCACACCACCCCCTGCCGCCCAAACCCTAACAGACGCATCAGACTATGCATGGGGGGTTCACCTGGCAGGGAAGTGCATTCAGGGCAAATGGAACCCAAGTCAAATGCACCTGCATAGCAATCAAAAAGAAATGTTAGCTTTGCAGAATGCTCTGACAGCCTTTAAGGACCACATTCTTCCAGGACAACTAATGGTAAAGACTAACAACACCATTGTTATGTGGTACATAAACAAGCAGGGGGGGTACACATTCTTACCCCTTCTGCTGACTAGCCTTGGCATTGTGGAACGTAGCCTTGAGCTACCATGTGCACCTACAAGCTCAATTCCTGCCAGGAAAATGGAATACACTGGCAGACTGACCAAGTGGACACCTCATGGACCCACACGAGTGGAAACTGGAACAGAGGATTTTCAACATGTTGACAAGCCAATGGGGGAGCCCAGATATAGTCCTGTTTGCCTCTCCCCAAAACTACCAATTGGACAAATTTTGCACAAGGACTTTCCACAAACAAGCCTGGAAAGTGAATGCTCTGTCCTTCAGCTGGAAAAACCTATCAGTCTATGCCTTCCCCCCTCTGCCTCTGCTCTCCAAAGTACTACTAAAAATCAAACGGGACAAATCAAGGTTGTTTTTGATTGCTCCAGACTGGCCGCGCCAACACTGGTGTATCCCCTCCTGCGCAGTATGTCACGGTTATCCCCATGGCACTTGCCTCAGACTCACTTCCCTGTTGTCCCAGCAGGAGAACCAGATTGTGCACCCTCAGCTTCTAACACTGAACCTTGCAGCCTGGCTAATTACATAATCTCTCCTTTACCATCCCTCAGTAAACTGTGATGGATATCATTTTAGAGGCAAGGAGGCCTAGTACTACAAAATCTTATGCTGAAAAATGGAAAATATTCTGTGCCTAGAACCAGTCTCGAGGGATGAGCACAGCAGCGCCCAATTTACCTCATTTTAAGTACTTAACTGAGATGCTTCACCAGGGCCTGTCTTTTTCCTCCATTAAAATCCTCACCTCAGCCATTTCAGCTCATTATAACACAGAACCTCCCCTCTTCTCTCATCCACTGCTCAAGCAGTTCATCAGAGGGGCCAAAAATGTGAGACCACCCAGGAGAGCTCCAACACCACCTTGGGACCTTAACTTTGTTTTGGATAAACTCACTCTACCTCCTTTCGTGCCAGGTGCTACTGCAGACATAAAATTTCTTTCTTGGAAGATGGCTTTCCTTTTAGCAATCACTTCAGCTAGAAGGCTATCTGAATAGCCTTTCATCATCTTTCATGTAGACAGGGTATCCGTCAGAACCAATCCATCCTTCATGCCCAAGGTGGTATCCAGTGTGGCTGTAATCAGTCCATTCATTTGCCAACCTTCTTTCCCAATCCACAGAACAAAGGAGAACTGATACTGCATTTCTTAGATGTACACAGACATGTTAGATTCTACTTGCACAGGACTAAACCTCAAAGGAAATCTGAACAACTGCTGGTGCCATTTGCTGCGTGGGCAGAGTGGAAGGCTATTTCAAAGCAAACCATTTCTAAATGGATAGGCCTTTGTAGTAATTTCTGCTATAAGCACCATAGAAAACCTTTCCCCCAGGGGATCAGACCTCTCTCCACCAGGGCTGCATCTACCTCTACAGCCTTTCTCAGAGGCGTCCCTACCAGGGATATCTTCGAAGCTGCTACCTGGAGTTCTGTACATACTTTCCCCAAGCATTACCATTTGCCAATTTTCTCTAAATCCAGAGCTGGATTTGCCACTGCAGTCTTGCAGGGCCTTATAGCTGGTCCTAATGCTATCTAAATTCCTCCTCCCAACCATAGCTTTGGGAATCTACCCAAATGTAATGACTGCAGCAGTGAAACATGAAGAACATAGTGCAGTTGTGTACACTTACCATAAATGTAGATGTTAGTGTATTTTCTGTTGCAGTCTTGGTTACCCTCCTTCCAGCCCCCTAACTTCTTTTTGGCTGTACCTCCACTTTCCTTTACTATGCTTAAAAGCCTTTTTGGTGTATTTGCTTTATTGTTGGAGGTATATCATTGTACTTTTATATTTAATTGCTTCCCATTAGGGGGGCACCTGACATCTGGGGCAAGAATAACTGATGTAATGGCGTCGTCTGCATGTTTTGTACCCCTGACATCATAGAAGGGACAGCAACCGACGCAGGACCCAAGACTTTGTTAATCAGGTCAACTGAGGGCTACCTGCAAGCAGATTACCCAAATGTAATGACTGCAACAGTGAAAACACTCTAACATCTACATTTATGGTAAGTGTACACAGCTCTACTTTTTTAAGCTAGTTTGTAGTGTTGAAGTGAAGGAGGACAGTGTTTGTGCTGTGGTGGGGTCTGAAACCATGCTGTTTTTCCGAGAGCAGAATATTTGAATTCAGGTGATCTAGAAGCTGTGCATGAATACATTTTCCAAGTATTTTTGATAGGGGAGAAAGGATTGCAATGGACCTGTAGTTATTAAACTCTATGTAAAGATACAATAATTGAGTTTTTCCAGACGGAAGGAACATTTTTCGGATATAGATCTGTTTATCATTATAGAGACTGTTGCATCTGCAGACTTTAAGTAGTCTGAGTGGAGCTGGTCAGCAGCTAGGGTGGTTGGTTATATTAGGTGAAACTCTTGATGGTGTTGAAGAAAACTGCACTTGATATTTGCACTGTAAATTGCACATCTTGAGAGATTCCGTGTTTATATTGATTATACAATTAAGCATATGTTTTTATATTTTTCTAAATTTGTCAACGCACATTCACTCAGAGCAATTTATTTTGCTGTCCTGTGAAAGATTGGTTTATAAAAGTGTTAATATATGTTTAGGTTGTATAGTTTCCATGATATGGCAGTTTGTAAAAGTTTAATTCTGGGTTTGTGTATATTTTGTAATTTAGCATTTATAAAAAGACGTATGTATGCATGCATGGACTGTTTTCAATATAAATATTTGCAGATAGCATTACTGTTAAGTTTTAATCGCTTTTATTGTTTAAAAATTACATTTTTTTATTTTGTATTTTTAAGTTGCTTTTTCAGAAACTGCTCTGGAATGGAAGGGTTTGTGTACGCTGCCAGAGGTGTGACTTTCCACAAGACATAGGTGTAGAGAGAAGATTTCCATTAGTATAATAATGAAATTGTCAAGTTTAAGCAGATCAAATATTTTGAGTTATCCTTTTGGTGGTGTTTGGCAGAATCTTAGAGATAAATGAGGTATAAAGAACAGAGCTGATAATGTCTTTATATTAACTGAACTTGATGTTTCATGTTTTGCAGCCTTTGAAGTAAATTTTATGGATGATGTAGGACAGACGTTGCTAAATTGGGCATCAGCATTTGGAACCCAGGAAATGGTAATTTAAGTAATACTTACCTGTAAATGTGAACTGTATTCAACACTGATGTTACTACTAACATCACATCTTTATTTCTGCTGCTGCTGTTGTAGGTAGAGTTCCTTTGTGAAAGGGGAGCTGATGTTAACAGAGGTCAGCGGTCATCATCTTTGCACTACGCAGCGTGTTTTGGCAGACCCCAGGTAGCAAAGGTAAGATTGGTAAAATTTTGTGTTCTATGCCTAGCTTTGCTTGGAGAGCAACTGGCTTGCATTTTACAGAAAAAAGACCGTGTAATATGTATTTATTTCTTTCAGTTTGGATTAAAGCATTCAAGATTTTTTTTAAAATCGTGTCAAGTACTTAAATATTGCTAACAGAAACAGTCACAAAAAGGTACCAGTTGGAGGTGCCGAAATAACCACGAAGCAAATGTGTAGCAGCCACAAACTGTTTTAATGCATAAACTCCAACAAAACTCCACAGCGTTTTCATCCATTGACTTCATCAGATGTAACAACAAACCCATAAATTGAAGCAGCTTTTATACCCTCCCTTTAACATTTAATTGAATAATTTATTAACATCTCTAATTCCATTCAACATCCACCATAAAATGTCATAAATATCAACTAAATAACATACCAAAGTAATTGTACACAAGTAGACAAATATATAAACAATACATTTTTAAAAATACATTAAAAAAAAAAAACAAATGAGACACTTCATAGTAAATTAATCAAAATCCATGTCAATAAGTGGACCCTTTTAAAAAAAAATACTTATAATAAAAATGCATTACATCTCAGAAAAAAAAACTAGTAATCCACTTGAACGTGTTTACAATTTGGCAGCCCTCATTCTCAAAATAGGGGCAATAGAAATGTGTTCATTAAGCCCAGGGAATTTATTGACTTCTAAAAATAATTGGCAGTATACCTCTCTGACTTCTGTCCTATTCTCCCACGGGCCTCCCCTGGAATCCTGATGTACCATTTCAATTACAAAAAAGCCCCACTTGGCATTAGGACATGTTAAACTGTATTTGTATAATGCATTATTACCATCCTTTGTTCTAATGGCATTTAAATGTTAATATATTTTTATTATTATTCTTGCACATTACTATTTCAATTGCAGTTGATTTCACATTGTTTTAAATGCAAAATTATTTTAGCAAGCATCTACTTTTTATATTATAAGTATTTTTTTTAAAAGACAGAGAGGGGCAAGTCTAATGGGTGCACCATAGGGGCAGAGCAGTCTGCAGAACCAAGGGTATGCAAGTTCTTTCTCCTACAAATCCTTCAGGCACTCCTGAAAACTTGCTTGTCCGCTGCCCTCTGTAGGTAGTTTGGGGACTCTTCTCTGTACCTTCAAAATTAGATATTCATCACACGAGTTTTCGGTGAAGAGAATCAAATACAGAGGTTCATTATCCCCTTTCATTCTGATCTCACACCATCTTTCAAGACTGTTCCAGATGTACCACCTGGTCAAAAAAAGAGCTACGGTGGATGAAGTTTATTAGCAGCTACAGAAGCGATATCCAAGCGGTCCTACTGGGCCAGTAAAAGATATGGAGTCTACTCAAGATTCTTTTTAGCTCACAAGTAAAATAAGGACCTCAGGCCCATACTGGACTTAAATCGCCTGAGTACCCATGTAGTAAAGACATAGATGTCCTTCAAGGATGCATCTGCAGTCATAACAAATGGGTTGTCCTGTCGTCAGGCAGCCCTTCGGTCGGCCGGATTCCAAAGTCTGGGTCCGGCTTCGGCTGATGTCGCACTTCACCCGACGTCATCTCTGCTGGTCTTCGGGTATAAAGGCATCAGCCGGCGCCATTTTCCCAGTCTTTCTTGCGCGTGGCCCGAAGCAGAAGCTGTTCGCAAGTGCCGGTCGGTCAGATCCAGAGATTACTACTACCGAATACTACTTGAAGACTTCTAAAGCTAAGTACCCCGTTGGGGACTCTTTCTTGCCTCAGCCGATGTCAGAAAAAGTAAATAACTGTTTAACTTGTGGGAAACAAATACCTCATAAAGATTTCCACTCTTACTGCCTGCCTTGTTTAGGCCTAGACCACGACGTAGCAGCCTGTTTAGCCTGTGCTTCCTTCAACCGACGAACACTTAGGCGTCGGTCGGAGTTTGCTGAACAGTTTTTTGGCTCAGATTTTGCGTACATTATGCCGTCGGATCCTCCGACTACCCAAATTGTTAAACGCAAAGAAAAAGACCGACACTCGCGGTACACGGTTTCAGCCGAAACCACGGTTAAGCAAGCCGCGAGTGTGTCTGTTTCGGCCGAAACCGAGAAAACGGGTCAATCTTCAGCCGAATCCATGACTACTACTGAGGCTACTGCTACCTTAGTTGAATCGGCCTCTGAAGTTTTGCCTACTACTGTGGTTCCTAGTGATTTATCAGACACCATCCCTTTGGATGTCTCTACCCCAGCACGTGGTGCTGCTAGGCCTCCTGCAGCCATGTCTATAAAGGCCTTTGCCAGGGCTAAAGCAGCCAAAACTGTTAAATCAGTGCCTGTTAAGACCCCCTCACATAGGCCCACATCTAGTTCACAAATGCTTACTCTGGCAGAGGATTTAATCTCCTTAATTACGGGATCCCAATCTCACCCAGACAGGGCCTCTCAGCCTCCAGAAAAGAGACCTAGAGCAGAGCCCCCCGAGCCAGTGTCCTCTGATGATTCTTCGGATGACTCAGACATTACAGATCAGCCAGAGGCTCCTTTTTCTACTTATGGAGATTCCGATGCTGAAGAATCCATTCCATCTGCCTCTCCACCAGAGGATTTTTCCTTTGGGGAAACCTTACTTGCCATGAGAGAACAATTCCAATGGCAGGGACAAGATTTCTCAGATTCAAGAAAAAGGCTTAGGACCTTTCTACACTTACCACAACATAGGCCCTTAGCTATACCTCCAGTTCTGCCTGTTGTGGATGATGCATTTAATGATGTTTGCACTGCTCCTGATACTTTACCTCCAGCCCCTGCCAAACCAGATAGATTTTACAGGGTGCCAGATACTCATCACCACCTATACAAGGCCCCACTTGCAGATCCTGAGACTATATCCCAGGGGCCTAAGGCAGTAGCTTCGACCTCAGCAAAAAACCCTATCCCTTCTGAAAGGGAATCCAGGTCCTTAGAGAGATGGGGGAAAAATGTTTACACCTCTGCTACTCTCTCAACTAGAGCTTTAAACGGTCAGTTTCACATGATCCAATACCAAGAGTTTATGCTTGATCAGTTAACTAAGAAGCTGTCCTCTGATGACTCCTTAGATAAGAAATATGTTTTAGAAATGGTGAATAACATTCAGCAGGTTAGTAACCATTCTTTAAAATGTGGCTATGATGTACTGGAGGCTTCATTTAGATCAGCCATGACTGGCACAGTGATAAGAAGGCATGCATGGTTGAAAGAACAGGTCTTGCCGGATCATGTTAAAGCAAAGCTGTTAGATGCTCCTATGGATAAGGCCAGTCTATTTGGTACCCCTGCTCAGCAAGTAATGAAGAAAATGGAAGAGAAGGCAAAATCTGTACAAACAGTTAAGGATTTCTTACAGGTTCAGCCCCCAAGGTTTAGCAGGAACTGGCCTGCCAAAAATTGGTCCTTTCCAGACTCCTCAAAATCTCAGAGGCAGGAATAGACGCTCTAGAGGCAGAAATCAATCCAGAGGAGGTGCCTATAGAGGACGCCAGTGGCAAGGCAATAACCAGCGAGGCACAGACACAACCACTGCAACAGGACAATCACAGTGACTTGGCTCTGACACCGCCTACCAGGGAACAAATAGCAGCACCTTTAGGCGGAAAGTTAGCCTTATTTTCGAAAAATTGGCACCATATCACAAAAGACAAGTGGATTTTGCAAAACCATAGACCAAGGCTACAGGTTCCACTTCCACACCTTACCAGTAAAAAGAGGAATGCCAAACCTACCTCCAAATCAAAAGACAGAAGCTCTAAAGCAGATAGCTCAGTTAACAAAGATGAGAGCTGTGGAAAGAGTACCAATAACACAACAGGGCAAAGGATTCTACTCCAGACTCTTCCTAGTACCAAGAAAAGAGAAAAGTTGGAGACCTATTCTCGACCTGTCCGTCTTAAACACATACATCATTGTCCCAAAATTCCAAATGCTGACCCTACAGCAACTTCTTCCCATGCTGGGCAAGGAGTGTTGGCTGGTAACTCTAGATCTCAAGGAGGCATACCTGCACGTCCCCATACGACCAAATTGCAGAAGATACCTCAGATTTCTTGCAGGATCAGAGCATTATCAATTCTCAGCATTGCCCTTTGGCTTATCTACTGCCCAGAGTATTCACAAAATGCCTGGCATCAGTAATCGCTCATTGCAGGCTACAGGGAATCCAAATTTATCCATACCTGGACGACTGCCTGTTACAAGCGGACAACAAAAGCAAGCTGACAACAGATTTACAGAGAGTCATTTGCTTACTACAAGCCCTGGGATACACAGTCAATTTAAAAAAGTCAAGACTGATACCATCCCAGACAAGAACATTCTTGGGTGCGGAATTGGACACAGTAAAACAGATGGCATTCCTAACTGCAGAAAAACAAGAAAAACTCCCTCTTTACTTCTTGGCATTAACAAAGCAGAACAAACTAACAGCAAGAAAAGTACTGCAGGCCTTGGGCTTCATGGCATCATGCATAATCCTGGTCCCCCATGCCAGACTGCATATGAGAAAGCTACAGTGGTACCTAAAGAATTTATGGTCTCAACACAGGCACAGCTTAGAAACCGAAATCCCACTAATCCCATGCCTGAAACAAGAGTTCCTGTGGTGGGCTCAAGCATGCCAGTCAAACCCAGGCTTGCCCTTCCACAACTTTCAAGCAAACCAAACCATCACAACAGACGCCTCAGACCTAGGCTGGGGGGCGCACATGTTGGACAAGTGCATACAAGGATTGTGGACTCCAGACCAGATGCACCTGCACATAAACCAAAAAGAAATGCTGGCAGTAAAACTAGCAATCCAGAAATTCAGACCATTCCTCAAAGAAGGCCATTTAATGATAAGGACAGACAACACCACAGTCATGTGGTACATCAACAAACAGGGAGGCACTCATTCATACCCCCTATGCAGAATGACTCTGGACCTTTGGAATATGGCTCTGAGCTACAACTTCCAGTTACAGGCAATATTTGTGCGGAAAAGAAAACACCCTAGCAGACATGTTAAGCAGAACCACCTCGGATGCTCACGAATGGATGCTACACCCGGACATCTTCAAGGCCATCACAAAGAAATGGGGAATGCCACAAATAGACCTATTCGCATCCCCACTCAATCACCAGCTCAAAAAATTCTGCACAAGGACATACCACCCACTTGCATGGAAGGTGGAGACTCTATCCTTCAGTTGGAAAGGCCTGACAGCATATGCATTTCCACCTCTTCCTTTGATGCACAAGGTACTACTGAAGATCAAAGAGGAACGTCCAAGGATAATTCTGATAGCGCCGAATTGGCCAAGACAACACTGGTATCCTTTGCTGAGGAGCATGTCTCAGGGGAGAATGTGGTCAATACCCCTGATGCCTTTGATGTTAACTCAGAACAACTACAACATCATGCACCCAAACCTAAAAACCTTGCAACTGGCTGCCTGGAACATCACATAACAGCAACTAACCCAGACTTATCCCAAAGGGTTAAAGACATTATCCTTGAAGCCCGCAGACCTTCAACAAGAAGGAACTATGCAGGGAAATGGAAAAGGTTTGTCATTTGGAGTACTGAAAGAGGAAAAGATGTGTCGAACATAGATATTGCTAACATCCTGGAGTACTTGGCAGAGCTTCTACATACGGGCCTGTCCTATTCCTCCATCAAGATACATGCATCAGCTATTTCCGCAGAATACAGCTTCGATCCACCTGTCTTTTCGCATCCTCTACTCAGGCAATTCCTCAGAGGGATCAAGAATGTAAAACCTCCTAGGAAAACCACCATTACCAGCATGGGACTTGAACTTTGTGCTAGAAAAATTGACACTCCCTCCATTTGAACCAGCAGCAACAGCAGATCTTCAACACCTATCATGGAAAACTGCTTTCCTACTGGCAATTACTTCAGCAAGGAGGGTTTCGGAACTACAGGCCTTAATGGCAGTATAACCCTTCCTAATCTTCCATCAAGATAGTGTCCATGAGCACTAATCCTACATTTATGCCTAAGGTGGTATCCAGAGTGTCTTTAAACCAGGCAATCTACCTACCTACCTTCTTTCCCAATCCACAGAACAGGGGGGAAAGGCTGCTGCATACCTTGGATGTACATAGACAGTTACGCTACTACCTGGACAGAACCAAAGGTAACAGAAAAACTGACCAGCTTTTAGTAGCCTATGCAACAGGAAGGGAAGGAAAAGCAATTTCCAAACAGACAATCTCCAAATGGATAGGAAATTGCATAAGATTCTGTTACTCCTACCATGGAAAACCAGTTCCACAGAACATAAGACCTCATTCTACAAGGGCTACAGCCACTACCACAGCTTTCTTACGAGGAGTGGCAACCAAGGACATTATTGAGGCTACTTGGACCTCCGTGCATACATTTGCCAAGCATTATAATTTACCCCTATACTCTAGATCCCGAGCAGGGTTTGCCACTGCTGTATTGCAAGGGATCCTAACTACACCATAATTCTTCTTCCTCCTCCCCTAGTTTGGCTATGGTATTCTACCCATTTGTTATGACTGCAGATGCATCCTTGAAGGACATAGTACAGTTTTGTACCTACCATAAATGTAGATGTCCGAACAGGATAGCATCTGCAGTCAGGATTACCCACCCTCCTTCCCCTCTGTGGTACTCCTAGGGTATTTACCCTCCTAATAGCTAGCTGGGGGGGGGGGGGAGTCTCTTATGGTGTATTTGTTTGTATATATGTACATACATGCTTATTTTTTGTGTTTGCCTTCTACTATTTTGGAAACATTGGCATTTATCCAAAATTTAGCTTTCCAAGAGGGCAACTGGCATCTGGGGCAAGAAACACTGAGAAAAATGGCGTCGGCTGATGCCTTTATACCCGAAGACCAGCAGAGATGACGTCGGGTGAGGTGCGACATCAGCCGAAGCCAGACCCAGACTTTGGAATCCGGCCGACCGAAGGGCTGCCTGACGACAGGACAACCAATTTGTTATGACTGCAGATGCTATCCTGTTGGGACATCTACATTTATGGTAGGTACAAAACTGTACTTTCCGCATAGTCAGTGTGCATATCGTTCTTCCACTTCTAAGGAAGAGAGACTGGATGGATCTGTTTGCTAGATATTCAAGATGCCTACTTAGACATAAAAATGGCAAGGCAGTCCAAAAGGTACCTTTGCTTCTGACTTGGGAGCCATTCTTCATCAGTTCAGAACATTGCCTTTTGTCTCACCACAGGTGCATGCTTCTGCAGCGCTAATGTTAAAAAGTCTTACTCTGGCTGATATGCTGAAGTGTATCCTGGTTAATTGTGAAAGTATAAAGAATATTTTAGCATCAGTTTTTCCTTGAGACATATGTTTTATGTAGTTAAGCTTCTGATGTCTTTGTCAGTCTTTATTTTATCCTTGACCAGATAGGTTCAGTTCCGATATCTGAACCGACTCTGCCGTTATTTCAGCTCACCCCAGCCAAAAACTCTCAAGCTTCACCTCTACCGAGAATTCATGTTGCCTCAGATTTTGTTTGCCGCTTTGCAGAATAGTCGCGTTTAGCTACTGCTCTCCAGCTTTAGTGGTTTAGGTAAATTTTTTGACCTTTTTCTCAGTTTCTTCTTTAACTTGTCTTCTTATACTTGGTGTATTCTGTACAGTATCATCATTGATGCATTTTTCCCATGTACTTTAGTGTATTTTCCATTATCACTGTTGATAGTTACTTCTTTCCTGTCTCTCTCTCAGCTTTGTCCCCTTCCCCTGTACACGCTTGTGTACTTTTCTGCCTATCATTGCTGATGGTCCTTTTTCTGTCATTAAAAAAGTGTGTGTGTGTGTGTGTGTGTGTGTGTGTGTGTGTGTGTGTGTGTATATATATATATATATATATATATGTACACATACATACATATGTGCATGTGTGTGTATACATATCTGAAGAAGTTGGGGAATTACACTGACGAAAACGTTGTACCAGCAATTTTGACATTAATAAAATCATTTTGGTTGTGGTTGCGGTCTCTCCTATATCTGATTTTGGTTCTTTGTTGTGGATTCTATCAGTAGAGCCTCCGGTTGATGTCCTTCATGGATGCATCTGCAGTCATAACAACTGGGTTGTCCTGTCGTTAGGCAGCCCTTCAGTCGGCCGGATTCCAAAGTCCGGGTCCGGCTTCGGCTGATGTCGCACTTCACCCGACGTCATCTCTGTTGGTCTTCGGGTATAAAGGCATCAGCCGGCGCCATTTTCCTCAGTCTTTCTTGCCGTGTGGCGCCCGAAGCAGAAGCTGTTCGCAAGTGCCGGTCGGTCGGATCCAGAGATTACTTCTACCGAATACTACTTCGAAGACTTCTAAAGCTAAGTACCCCGTTGGGGACTCTTTCTTGCCTCAGCCGATGTCAGAAAAAGTTAATAATTGTTTAACCTGTGGGAAACAAATACCTCATAAAGATTTCCACTCTCATTGTCTGCCTTGTTTAGGCCCCCCTACAACCAGGCCCTCTTCTAGTTCTCAAATGCTTACTTTGGCAGAAGATTTAATTTCATTAATTAGAGGATCTCAATCTCACCCAGACAGGGCCTCTCAGCCCCCAGAGAAGAGACCTAGGGCAGAGCCCCCTGAGCCAGTGTCCTCTGATGATTCTGCTGATGAATCAGACATAACTGACCAGCCAGAGGCTCCTTTCTCCAATTTTGAAGATTCTGATGCTGAAGAATCCATTCCAGCTGCTTCCCCACCAGAAGAATTCTCCTTTGGGGAAACCTTACATGCCATGCGAGAGCAGTTCCAATGGCAGCAACAGGATTTTTCAGACTCCAGAAAAAGACTTAGGACCTTTCTGCACCTTCCACATCACAGGCCCTTAGCTATACCTCCTGTTCTCTCTGTGGTGGATGATGCTTTCAATGATGTCTGCTCCGCTCCAGATTCTTTACCCCAGCCCCTGCCAAACCAGACAGATTTTACAGGGTGCCAGATACTCATCACCACCTTTACAAGGCCCCACTTGCAGACCCCGAAACTATATCCCAGGGTCCCAAGGCTGTGGCCGACCATAGCTAAAACCCTATTCCTTCTGAAAGGGAAGCAAGGTCATTAGACAGATGGGGTAAAAAGGTCTACACTTCAGCTACTCTCTCAGCTAGAGCTTTAAACTGTCAGTTTCACATGATACAATACCAAGAGTTTATGCTTGATCAGTTAACTAAAAAGCTAACCACTGATGAATCTCTTGATAAGAAATATGTATTAGAAATGGTAAATAACATACAACAGGTTAGTAACCATTCCTTAAAATGTGGCTATGATGCACTGGAGGCTTCATTTAGATCAGCCATGACTGGCACAGTGATAAGAAGGCATGCATGGCTAAAGGAGCAAGCTTTACCGGATCATGTTAAAGCTAAGTTGCTAGATGCTCCTATGGATAAGACAAGTTTGTTTGGTACACCTGCCCAGCAGGTTATGAAGAAAATGGAAGAAAAGGCAAAATCTGTTCAAACGGTTAAAGATTTCTTGCAGGTTCAACCCCCAAGGTTTAGCAGGAACTGGCCTGCCAAAATTGGTCCTTTCCTGACTCCACAAGATCTCAAAGGGGCAGGAATAGACGTTCCAGAGGCAGAAACCAATCCAGAGGAGGTGCCTACAGAGGACGACAGTGGCAAGGTAACAACAGAGGCACAGACACAACCACTGCCACTACATCAACACAACCACAGTGACTTAACCCTAAATCCGCCTACCAGGGAACAAATAGCAGCTCCTCTAGGCGGAAAGTTAACCTTATTTTCAAAGAACTGGCACTACATAACAAAAGACAAGTGGATTTTACAAACCATAGATCAAGGTTACCGGTTCCACTTCCACACTTTACCAGTCAAAAGAGGAATGCCAAATCTACCTCCAAATCAAAAAACAGAGGCTCTACATCAGATAATGGAGTTAGCAAACATGAGAGCTGTGGAAAGAGTGCCAACAGCAGAGCAAGGAAAGGGGTTCTACTCCAGACTATTCCTAGTACCAAGAAAGGAAAAAAGTTGGAGACCAATTCTCGACCTGTCCACCTTAAATACATACATCATTGTCCCAAAATTCAAAATGCTGACCCTACAGCAACTTCTTCCCATGCTGGGCAAGGAGTGTTGGCTGGTAACTCTAGATCTCAAGGAGGCATACCTGCACGTCCCCATTCAACCAATCTGCAGAAGATACCTCAGATTTCTTGCAGGATCAGAGCACTATCAATTCTCAGCATTGCCCTTTGGCTTATCTACTGCGCCCAGAGTATTCACAAAATGCCTGGCATCAGTAATCGCCATTGCAGACTACAGGAATTCAAATTTACCCATACCTGGACGACTGCCTGCTACAAGGGGACAACAAAAGCAAGCTGACAACAGATTTACAAAGGGTCATTTACTTGCTACAAGCACTGGGATACACAGTCAATTTACAAAAGTCAAGGCTGATACCATCCCAAACAAGGACATTCTTGGGCGTGGAATTGGACACAGTAAAACAAATGGCATTCCTAACTACAGAAAAACAAAAAGAACTCCCTCTTTACTTCTTGGCACTAACAAAACTGAACAAGTTAACAGCAAGAAAAGTACTGCAGGCCTTGGGCTTCATGGCATCATGCATAATCTTGGTCCCATTTGCCAGACTACATATGAGAAAACTACAGTGGTTCCTAAAGAACTTATGGTCCCAACACAGACACAGCCTAGAAACAGAAATCCCACTAATTCCATGCTTAAAACAGGAGTTCCTATGGTGGGCTCAGGCATGCCAGTCAAACCCAGGCTTACCCTTTCGCAGATGTCAAGCAAGCCAGACCATCACAACAGACGCTTCAGACCTAGGATGGGGGGCCCACATGCTGGACAAATGCGTGCAAGGATTGTGGACACAGGATCAACTTCACCTGCACATCAACCTAAAAGAAATGCTGGCAGTAAAACTGGCAATCCAAAAGTTCAGACCATTTCTCAGAGGGCCAGTTGATAAGGACAGACAACACCACAGTCATGTGGTACATCAACAAACAGGGAGGCACTCATTCATACCGCCTATGCAGAATGACTTTGGAGCTGTGGACCCTGGCACTCAGCTACAACATCCAGTTACAGGCAATATTTGTACCGGAAAAGAAAATACTCTAGCAGACATATTAAGCAGAACCACATCGGATGCCCACGAATGGAAGCTGCACCCGGACATCTTCAAGACCATCTCAAAGAAATGGGGAATGCCTCAGATAGATCTATTTGCATCACCTCTCAATCACCAGCTCAAAAAATTCTGCACAAGGACATTCCACCAACTAGCATGGAAAGTGGATTCGCTCTCCTTCAGCTGGAAAGGCCTAACAGCATATGCATTCCCACCTCTTCCCTTGATACACAAAGTACTACTAAAAATCAAGGAAGAACGTCCAAGGATAATCCTGATAGCTCCAAACTGGCCAAGACAACACTTGTACCCACTGCTGAGGAGCATGTCTCGGAACAATATGTGGCCAATACCCCTGATGCCTTTGATGTTAACTCAGAACAACTACAGCATCATACATCCAAACCTAAAAACGTTGCAACTGACTGCATGGAACATCACATAGCAGCAGCTAATCCAGAACTTTCCCAAAGAGTTAGACATTATTCTTGAAGCACGCAGACCTTCAACAAGAAGGAACTATGCTGGAAAATGGAAAAGGTTTGTCATTTGGAGTACTGAAAGAGGAAAAGATGTGTCAAACATAGATATGCCTAACATTCTGGAGTATCTGGCCGAACTTCTTCATTCAGGCCTGTCCTACTCCTCTATCAAGATACATGCATCAGCTATTTCAGCAGAATACAGCTTTTATCCACCTGTTTTTTCGCACCCTTTGCTCAGGCAGTTCCTCAGAGGAATCAAGAATGTAAAACCTCCAAGGAAACCACCATTACCAGCTTGGGACTTAAACTTTGTGCTAGAAAAGTTGACACTATCACCCTTTGAACCAGCAGCAACAGCAGACCTACAACACCTGTCATGGAAAACTGCTTTCCTACTGGCAATTACTTCAGCAAGGAGGGTTTCAGAACTACAGGCCTTAATGGCAGTGCAACCCTTCCTAATCTTCCACCAAGATAGAGTGTCCATGAGGACTAATCCTACATTTATGCCTAAGGTGGTATCCAGAGTGTCTTTAAACCAGGCAATCCACCTACCTACCTTCTTTCCCAACCCACAAAACAGAGGGAAAGAATACTGCATACCTTGGATGTACATAGACAGCTACGCTACTACTTGGACAGAACAAAAAGTAGCAGAAAGACTGACCAGCTTTTGTAGCCTATGCAACAGGAAGGGAAGGAAAAGCTATTTCAAACAGACAATCTCCAAATGGATAGGAAATTGCATACGATTCTGTTACTCCTTCCATGGAAAACCAATTCCACAGAACATAAGACCTCATTCTACAAGGGCAACAGCCACTACCACAGCCTTCTTACGAGGAGTGGCAACCAAAGACATTATTGAGGCGGCTACTTGGACCTCCGTGCATACATTTGCCAAGCATTATAATTTGCCTCTATATTCCAGATCCCGAGCAGGGTTTGCCACTGCTGTACTGCAAGGGATCCTAAACACACCATAATCTACTTTTATCCTCCTCCGCTAGTTGGCTATGGTATTCTACCCAGTTGTTATGACTGCAGATGCATCCATGAAGGACATAGTACAGTTTTGTACCTACCATAAATGTAGATGTCCGAACTGGATAGCATCTGCAGTCAGGATTACCCTCCCTCCTTCCCCTCTGTGGTACTCCTAGGGTGTTTACCCTCCTAATAGCTAGCTGGTGGGGGGGAGTCTTTTATGGTGTATTTGTTTGTATATATGTACATACATGCTTATTTTTGTGTTTACCTCTATCTTTTTTGGAAACATTGGCATCTATCCAAATTTTAGCCTTCAAGAGGGCTACTGGCATCTGGGGCAAGAAACACTGAGGAAAATGGTGTCGGCTGATGCCTTTATACCCGAAGACCAACAGAGATGACGTCGGGTGAAGTGCGACATCAGCCGAAGCCGGACCCGGACTTTGGAATCCGGCCGACTGAAGGGCTGCCTGACGACAGGACAACCCAGTTGTTATGACTGCAGATGCTATCCAGTTCGGACATCTACATTTATGGTAGGTACAAAACTGTACTTTTTTCTTTGTTATTATGGAGTCTCGTATGGGAGAGACCAAATCCACACAGTCTTCAGACCATCCTTCGGGGTCTGAAGTGGGTGAATTTCGAAAATTAGCTGGTCAGCTCACCCAACTTATAGAACTTTTGACGCCTTTGAATCAAGGGCTTTTATCTTTTGTGACTGGTAAAGGAACATCGTCCAAGACAAATTTTGGTATGGGTCAAGGTCCACCTCCTGCCTTAGACGACAATGGGTATCACCCAAGGTTCTGGTTCTGGCGTTTCAAGCACCTCTGCTAACATTCAGCAAACTCCGAATGTCTTAAGCTCTCAAAGTTTGGTTACAGAAAATGGATCTACGAGGGGAGATATTGCAGGGGGAATATACCTTCTACTTTTCAGGAGTGGTTACGGTCTAAACCTATGATAAGTTGTCAATCTCGCCTTCATTCTTGCTGGATGGGTTCGGAGCCGATCCTCGGCTCCGACTCTGCCACTTACTAAAGCTCGAGAGCTAATTTTACCAGCTCGAGGCAACCCTATATCCCATAATGCAATGCGAAGACTACCCCGATCTCGTTTGCCGCTTTTGCTTGCGAGGTGCCTTTTTTTACCAGCTCCAGGTAAGTTTCTTCAAATTCAGATTTTTAGTCTCATCCCTTTAGTTTTAGACACCTTTGTTGTTGTGTAAACTTTTAACTGTTAATTTAACCCTATTCCCGTTAGTGCTCCCTATTTTCCTAGTTATTTACCCATTCCCTAACTTAGGCCTTAAGCCTCCCCCTTTCCTAATTTTTTCTGTCAGGGATTCTGTGTGGTGTTTGAGTGTGTTTGTATCCCTGTTTAAATTTTTTTCATTATTGGATTGGGTGTTTATTGTGTGTGTGTCTGTGTTTCTTTTTGTGACTTAGTGTTTCCTCGACACAGCTATGTCGAGGGACACAAAGGTCTCAGGCTTCAAGAAGTGTGACTTGTGCTGTCAGAAGATGTCTCTGACAGACGGTCACACTTGTGTTTACTGCCTGGGACCTCTGCACCTGCAGGCCTCTTGTGCTATCTGTCATGCCTTCAGCCCAAGAGTCCTGCAGGAGCGCAGAAATAAATTAATATTGAGGGGCTTGTTAAAGCCTGAGAGCTCCCTGACTAAGTCAGCTCCGGGGAAGCCCTCAAAACCAGTTAAGCCTTTGGCTTCAAGTTCTAAGCCATCGGCTACTGGTTCTCCTTCAGTGTCGAGATCGGCTGCGGCTGGAGCAGATCCTCCTATATTAGAAGTTACAGTATTGGCTCCATCCGGCACCGATGCTAAATCTGGGCACTCAGTGTCGGCTCCGGCTGGAGCCGACGTATCCTCGGCTCCTTCGGCTCCACCTATCTCAAAAAAGAGATCACGATCCCCTTCGTTGGAATAGATACTTTCGGCTCCGAGATCACCCCTGCTCTCAGAGTGGAGCCATCGGAGCTGTTCTTCTCGGTCGTCCAGGCTGTCCGATCACGACCTTGAGAGTGGTGAGTAGACTATTAAAGTCTCAGGCATTGGCCCAAATGCTCCATAGCCCATCTAAACAGACGGTAGCTATCACACATCCACCTAACATTCCTCCTTCGACTCTCTTACAGAGCTCGGAGCCGGAGCTCCTTGGAGCCGTGACTGTTGTGACTTCGGAGCCGATACCACCCCCCCCCCCCTTTCGGCTCTGTCGTCCTCTGCTCTGATTTCCTCCTTGAGGCCTTCATTGGAGGGATCCGGGCGTCTGGTCTCTCTCGGCTCCGAGGGGGCGAGTGGCATCGGACCCTTGTCCGACCCCGTTCTCCCTCTCGGAGCTTCGGCGCTGGTGAGCTCAGCCCCGACATCGGCCTCAGAGCCGTCCCTGTCAGTGCGGCCTGGAGTTCCTAGCTCTTCGGAGCGGGAGCCTTCTGGCCTCGCTGACGGGGGAGCCTTCGAGGTGATGAGTGTACTAGCCCCTGGGCATAGTCAACGGTCAGTTCCATCAGCTCCTCCCACTACAGTGCCTCCTGATGTCTCTTCCCACTATCTTGCTCCCGGACCCAGAGATCCAATGCCTCAGGTTTCCCCATTGGGAATATCTTACTCTTCCGAGGCTTCTCCTGACCCGTCAGGTGAACCTCCGCGTAAGAGGACATGTAAGAGGAAACATCTAGACTCCCCCGAGTCTATTACATCCGATACTGACTTGGATGAGTCGGAGGGATCCCCAAGGTCCCCCTCTGAGGATGTCTCTTTCTCAGACATCCTTGAACTCCTTAAGCAGAGAGGGAACTGGCCTTCCCTTAATCCTTCCGAGGACGAGTCAGTATACCTGGAGGCGTTCGGGTCTCGACCCTCCACCTCCTGGCTGTCTCCGCCTTTCGACCCTCTTATGGACGTGGTGGCTCGGAAGGCGTGGATGGCCCCGGATTCGGTGGAACCCATTCCTCAGAGGCCTTCTAAAATCATTACGGCCCCACCCGATAGGAAATTTTTGACAAAAGGTGTCACGGTTGATGCCATGGTGGTGGCTGCAGCCACCAAGAAGGAACTAGCTGATCCTTCAATACCTGTCCATCCTCCTAACAAGGATTCTAG